>NC_056749.1:765727549-765759574 GCF_019279795.1 Protopterus annectens
TTCGCCTCCGCCCCTTCCGTGTGTGTGTGTGTGTGTGTGTGTGTTTCCAGCTGCCTCTGGGAATGAACATGCTTTTAGATGCTTATAGCACATACCTTAGCTATTGCCAACTATTGTCTTCGCGGGTGATGTCACCAGCCTACAGTATGCCCCTCTGAGCAGGCGGCTCTGCTCAGTCAAAACTTTCGGTGGCAGCACGTTCTGTAAATATGCTTCATGCTGTAGTGAGTTCATAGCGCTAGATGGAAGGCGTGGGTTCGTCTCCGTCCCTTCCGTGTGTGTGTGTGTGTGTTTCCAGCTGCCTCTGCGAATGAACATGCTTTTAGGCGCCGCAACACATACCTTAGCTGTGCCAACTATTGTCTTCTTGGTGACGTCACCAGCCTACAAATATGCCTCTGACAGCGCTCTGCTCAGTAAACTCGGTAGCAGCGTTCTGTAAATGCTTCATACTGTAGTGAGTTCATGTAGATAGGCGTGGGTTAAATCTCCGTCCCTTCCGTGTGTGTGTGTGTGTGTGTGTGTTTCCAGCTGCCTCTGCGAATGAACATGCTTTTAGGCCTACGCAACACATACCTTGGCTGTACCAACTATTGTCTTCTGGTGATGTCACCAGCCTACAAGTATGCCTCTGACAGCACTCTGCTCAGTAAACTTCATTGGGCGTTCTGTAAATGCTTCATACTGTAGTGAGTTCATGTAGATAGGCGTAGGTTCGTCTCCCCTCGTGTGTGTGTGTGTGTGTGTGTTTCCAGCTGCCTCTGCGAATGAACATGCTTTTAGACGCTTCGCAACACATACCTTGGCTATTGCCAACTATTGTCTTGCGGGTGATGTCACCAGCCTACAAGTATGCCTCTGACAGCACTCTGCTCAGTAAACTCGGTAGCGCGTTCTGTAAATGCTTCATACTGTAGTGAGTTCATGTAGATAGGCGTAGGTTCGTCTCCTGTCCCTTCCGTGTGTGTGTGTTTTCGTTGCTTTCACAACTCCTTCGGAAAAAGCAAATTCTTAAACTGTTCACAATCAACAATGTGAGATATAAGAACTCGTTAAGACTCACAGTGTTGATTGTGAACATTCTTAAATTTGCTTTTCTGCAGAAGGTGTGGAAACGAAAACGTTGCATGTTTTAATAAACTGTTTAAATGTTAAGAAGACTTGTGTTGTGTCGAACTACAGGGACTATTCTTGCCGCAGGTTGCTGGTATGTTTGTTTTTCATAGTACAATATCATGTAATACGTGTGTTCATAGGATGCTTTCTGAGATGTTGACATGTGTGTGTTTCGTTAGCAGTGCGTCTGTGCCTTCTATGCTGTGGCTACATGTTCATTGTTCGCATAGAAAGTGACAAATGGAAGTGTAAGGGTGGATATTTAAAGCCTGGATGCTTCCATGTTATGTGTAAGTCTCACGGGGCCTACGGGTGATAAGCGCATACATGTCTATGAAGAACCTTTGGATACCATATCACGACCTGTCGTGGGCGAAATGTTTAAGTTGACTGTTCCAGCTACCTATGTGTGACATGGTTTGTGGCCATAGGGTGCCAACAAGTCTTTCCTGTTCATTGGGTGTTTGCCATGGTCAATTGACATCAATCCTATTAATTCACTGAAGGATGTCTTTCATTGGTGGGAACGCGCCATAGTTTGACCATCGTATGTCTTTCCCAGCCGACATTGATATTGTGCCATTGGTATGTTTACACAGGTCACCCATCTGTTCCACTGTATGGAAGCGTGTGATCCCCATTTATGTGCTGGCAGATTGAGTGCTGTGCGCGGTATCTGCCCAGCGGTCTGGCTTTGTATGGAGTGTCTACTGTAGTCCCTATCTGTATTTCCTGGGTTATGCCTTGCAACAGCTGTGGGATTCCCCCAGGTTTGCAGCTATGGGTGCCATCTTGGCCGTACGTTTGTCCATCCATGGGAACTGCCTACTGGACACTAGTATAGGGCTGTACACATTTCACAGCTGCATTCTGCATTTCCGGTGGATGATCGGCATTATTAGTGCGGAGTAACGCATATGCCATGGCCACGTCCGCACCGGGGCGGGACAGCGAATCATCTGCCAATCCACACGAGACCGATTTTTGCATACCCAGGATCCCATGTCTGCAAGCCTCGACAGTACCCATTGCACACCCATGATGTGAGCGGAAATGGGATGTGACGCCGCGTGTATGGGCGCAGCAACCTGGGGAGTCCTATTCATATGTCCTGCATTTCATGGACGGTTGTCATCACCCCCGAAGGCGCTTGTGGTGCATATATCTGCCTGTGCCGTAGGCAGGGGTGTGACGTCTTCTGGGTCACGCGATCGCAGCCTTTTGCCGACACTTAAGGAGAATTGGGTCCTGCAATGGACACCGATGTGCATATGTAAAGTGTAGAACATGTTGGACTGTGTCCATTCGGCCAGTGGGTTTGACTGCCGCCGTATGTTCCCCAGTCCCGGATGTCTGTTTGCCTACCCATATTATGTAGTGCTACGGAACCCGTGTCCTTCCACAATTAACCCATATGGTGTTACTGTAGTACTGCAGGTTGGCAAGTGCTTTAAGTAACCCTCAGAGGTACCATTGTGATCTATCCGCCACTGTATTGTCATTATAACACAGCTGGTACATGTAGAACCTATTTATTCATGAAAGGATGTTATTTATGTGTGGGAACGCCATAGTTTAACCATAGTATGACCTTCCTAGTTGTCGTTGTTGGTGTGCCATTAATATGTGTTCCACAGGTCGCCCGTATGTTCCGCGGAGTGGGCGGGTGATCCCCACATACTTGCTAGCACCTTGGCTGCTGTGTGCGCCGGGATTCGCACGGCAGGATGGATGTCTATGGGGTGTGTCTACTGTTGTTTCCATCTGTATTTCCTGTGTTATGCCTTACTACGGCTGTGTGATTCCACCAGGTTTGCTATTATGGGTGCCATCTTGTCCGTACGTTTGTCCATCCTTGGGAAATGCCTACTGGACACTGGTGTGGGGCTGTACCCATTTCACAGCTGCATATAGCATTCTCCGGTGGATGATTGTCAGTATTGGTGGGTGGTAAGGCATGTTCTGTACCCACATCCCTCCACGGGGCGGGACAATGGATCATCTGCCAATCATCTCCAACACCCATTTCTGCATACCCACGATCCCATGGCTGCAACCCTCGACAGTACCCATAGCAAATCCTCCATGTGTGCTGGAATGGGATGTGGGCGCACATCTGTGGACTCGACAATCTGTGGATTTCTGTGCATATGTCCCGCATTTCATGGACAGTTGTCATCAACCTTGAACACGCTGGCGGTGCATATATGTAGCTGTGCCGTAGTCACGGCTGTAGTTCATCTTGGTCTTCCGCTCGCACCCGGTTGGCGTTGCAATAGGACAATTTTTGGGTCCTACAATGGACACAAATGTGCATATGTAAAATGTAGAACATGTTGGACTGTGTCCATCTGGCCAGTGGTTGTGACCGCTGCTGTATGTTATCAATCGCGGATGTGTGTTTGACTACACATATTATGTTATGCTACAAAACCCATGTTCTACTACGATTAACCCAAATGGTATTGATGTAATGCTGCAGGTTGGCAACTGCTTTAAGTAATCCTCAGAAGGCCCAGTAGGACATATACGCCACTGTATTGTCAATATAAAACAGCCAGAACATGCATACCCTATTTATTCATTGAAGGATGTTTGTTATATGCGGGAACGCTAGTGTTGAAACATCGTCTGACCTTCCTAGTTGAGGTTGTTAGTGTGCCATTAGTATGTGTTCCACAGGTCGCCCATTTGTTCCGCAGTATGGGATCCTCATGTTGTTGCTGGCAGATCGAGTGCTGTGTACGCGGTATTCGCACGGCGGTCTGACTTTGTATGGGGAGTGTCTACTGTAGTCCCTATCTGTATTTCCTGTGTTATGCCTTACCGCAGCTGTGTAATTCCACCAGGTTTCCAGTTATAGGTGCCATCTTGGTCGTACACTTGTCCATCCATGGGAATTGCCTACTGGACACTGATATAGGGCTGAACACATTTCACACCTGCTTTTAGCATTACCCAGTGGATGCTTTGCATCCTTAGTGGGGACTAAGGCACGTGCTATACCCACAGCCCTCCCACGGGGCGGGACAACGGATTATCTGCCAAACAACACCGAGCCCCATTTTTGCATACCCAGGATCCCATGGCTGCAACCCCCCACGGTACCCATTACACATCCTTCATGTGTGCGGGACTGGGATGTGGACGCACTTCTATGGACACGACAATCTGGGGATTTCTGTTCATATGTCCTGCATTTCATGGACAGTTATCATCAACCTTAAACACGCTGGTGGTGCATATGTCTAGCTGTGCCGTAGTCACGGCTGTCACCTCGTCTGGGTCGATCGCAGCTGGTTGATATTGCGAATGGATCAATTTTTGGAGTCCTACAATGGACACCGATGTGCATATGTAAAGTGTAGAACGTGTTGGACTGTCACCATCTGGCCAGTGGTTTTGACTGCCGCTGTATGTTCCCCAATCGCGGATGTCTGCTTGACTACCCATATTATGTATTACTTGGCCTATCTATATCCACGTGCCAGTAAGCGGAAATACAGCAAACCTTGCGTCCTGCCCATCTTCATAAATGACATTATTGAACATATATCGGCCACAACAGACAATGACAAAATCGATACACTCCACAGTCAAAAGATACTGAGCTCTTTCACCTACTAACATGGGGCATCGTCGGAGTGCGAAATACATTACATAGTCGTCCCTTATACACTTCCTTCAGAGTCAGTTTAAAGTCAATTAATCAATGAACCTGCTCATAGTTAAGTGGATAGTGCTCCAAGTCTTGATGATAACGTGACATATACAAATCAGTGTTGCATACATTAGTTAATGGAAACAATAATACGACAACAATGTGTTAATATAAATACAATATTGGTCAATACAATCAGTATATTGAAACATAGTTGATAATTGTTGTGAGTAAACCTTAGAATGTAGTGTGTTGATCAGGATATGTTATATCAATGTGTATAATTGTAGCATTACGATTCCAAAGCATGGAATCAATAAGTACAATTTAAGCATATATTTTACAATTATGAATGTAAATGAGTGGAGGACACATCCTTAACCTTCCCTGCTTTGAGTGGATCACACACGCACACTCGCATTTCCTAATTGTGGGTTACGCGCAGGCGCACATGCATATCCGTATTCTGTTTATATATGTTTACTGGGTCCGTGTGGTTACGTGGTGTGTGTTAGTTGTGACTATTCCGGTAACATATCTCTGATCCGGTTGACGGACGTGTGCAGAACGCACTTACAACTTTATACATGTAACAGTCTTTGCAGCATGGACGCATTACGTACACGTTCACATCTATATGTTCTATAGTCGTAATTCAAACGTGACTGCATTCACGTTTCCGGTTACTGTGACCACTACACGTTATCTGTTCGGTGTCATTAATATGCATACCCATGGTACTTAGCTACATTTACATATCCCCCCCCCCCGCACTCACGCACGTCACAGGCATCCATTCTCCTGCTGGGAAAGGTGCGGTACTGCATGTTAAACATTCCTTATTCCCTCTCGCTCATGGCCCAGGATGCATATGTCGTGACCGCAGGGATGTTCAGATCACAGGTGCTTATATCCCCTACGCATACAGGCGTTCGATTGTCAGGGTGTTCCTGTGGTGCTTTGGGTTTGGTCTTGTCCGCCCAGTCTACGGAACTGCCCTGACCGTGTACGAATGTTAGATGAGTCACATGGGCACGGTTTGTCCGTGTCTATGATACCATGTCACCCCCCCAATTATTCATAACCGTGTGCGCTGATTGGCTGGTGTACCCGTTGTAGATCTTGTTATACTAATTGCACACGGTCTGGTCGACCGGACCTATTTCCATTACTAACCCTCGGTATGTATGACCTGTGTCGCAATATTACATGGGTTTACCATTGCGTGACGGCTTTCACTGAGCCACAGACATGTCCGTTGCTTGGTTTGGGCCGGTTCCGCTCTGCTACACACATTTAACATGGCGGAACAGGTTGAACAGCTCAGCCACGGGGACATGGGGCTCTCCGTCGCTGTTTAGTATTGAATCGCTATGTTGAGTTTGTTTCACAAAGCGAGACAGTGTCGACATTGGTAACGGACATCTCGCGCAGTACGTCCGCACCGCCGCGGGTGCCGTATGTCTGCGTTTGGGCGGCGGACAGGCATTATGCTGTGCCATCATGTCTGGGAATATATGGTTTCTTGCCATAGATGATATGGCATACTAGCAATGACCCGCGTCTGGGTGTGGGTACTGCTGTATTACCCACGGGAAGAGTGGTTAAGTGGTGCCCTAGGCAGAAGGACTCCATGTTGCCACCGCCACATCACCCGCTACCCCCCTCCTGGTCTACCTACACCAAATAAAGTCTGGAAAGGTGCCCGGAGTAGAGCAACGCCCTAGGCGGCTGCCTACTTGGCCTATGCCTAAGGCCGGCTATGTGTGTGGTCCCTCGGGCATCGGACTCGGGAACGCGCCACGTCTGCCGTGGGTATGTCCAGCATTACCCACATCCGGCCGTGGTTTCTTGCTATGATGTTCCATGTGTACAGTGGTGCCGGTTACCATACATATGCCTTTCTCAAAAGCCGATTTCACACTTCTGAACACTACTGTGGTCTCCTTTAAGGCCCCTGAGCCAGTGGTGAACATTCCTCAAACCGCTGAATCACGTACATATGCCTTCCACCAGCACCTACAGGACTGCATGGATCAGGCAATCCCATACAAAACTGAGACTCTTTGTACCAAAGACAAGCATCCAGTCTGGTGGACCCCAGCCATGAACAAGCTCTACAACGACAGGAGGTAGCTACTACAAGTTAGCACACCCTTGCTCATTATATGTGAAGAACTACAAGCTGTCATGAAATCATCCAGGGGAAATTCAACAGAGAAATTAACAAGGACTCAGCAGACAATCATAAGGCCTTCTTTAGCTATGTTGGACACCTGGGAGGACACTCCCAGATATGCTCAGACTGGGTTCAGAATGATGTGAAGATGACTGCACCTACACACATTGCCAACATACTGGCTGACAGGTTCAGTGCTAACATTTCCCCCCCCCACATGGAGAGATATCAATACCAGAGAATTGTAGATCCTGGAACATCTGTAACGCACAGGTGGGAAATGCTGTCTCCAAGGCAGTAAACACAGCATCCATGGGACCTGATGGTGTCCCAGCTGTGTACTCCATGAACTCTATGGGGAATTAAACCCACACTTAGGACAGCTGTTTAATCTAAGCCTCACCTCAGGATACGTGCCCAAGTAGTAGCACAAGGCGACTGTAGTCACACTTCACAAGGATGGTGCCTCCACTGACCCTGGTTATTACCATCCCATTAGCTTGACAAGCCTTATCTGCAAAGCCATGGAGAAGGATCATAATGGAACTCATAGATAAAGACATAGGGGACTTGCATACTTTGGATCCAACCCAGTTTGGCTTGGTCAAAGTCAGATCATGCCTTTTACACGTGTTTGACTTTGTAGGATCAGTCACCAAGGCCATTGATGAGGGTAAAGCAGTCCATACAGCCTACCTCAACCTGGCAAGGCCTTGACACAATACCCCCCTCGGGTATCATTGATAAACCCGTCATCTCGAGCGTAAATCCATACATCGCCATATGGGTTGCAAACTGGCTAAGTCACAGAACCCACACGGTCATAGTTGCTGGCGCCATGTCATACTCACAGCCAGTCACAGGTGGTGTCCCATGGGGCTCAGTCCTGGGTCCACTATTTTTCAGCATCTACATTTCCAAAGTACAAGCATACACAGGGGGGTTATGGCTGACAATGTTTGCAGATGACTGCAAACTGGGTGCCATAGTCGGACACACATCTGACACAGATATCCTTCAGGAGGGCCTCACAGATGTGGATAAGTGGTGCCAGAGACATGGCCTACAGCTAAATGCCAGGAAATGCATAGTCATACCCTTCGGTAAGAAGAAGGTTACCCTAGCTAACATATAGGTGGCAATCCACTGAGCACAGAGGGAGTTACCAGGGATCTGGGGAGCCGGGTTGTTGTTAACCGTTTGTTCGACACACACGTTGCTAACGTAGTTAGGTAGACCTTCAACATTGCACACATCATCATGAAGGGATTCACATCTAGATCAGGGGAGGTCATTGTCCCTTGTACTCATCACTCATTAGACCTATGATTGGGTACAATGCCCGTTCAGAATGTATCTGACCCGACACCTGCAGCAGCTGGAAAGGCCCCAACAGTTCATCGACAAACAGATGCAGGGTCTCAGGAATATGTGTTATGCTGACCGACTGAAAGAATTCCAGCTGTATACAGTCGCATACCACTTGCCCAGAGGTGACCTGTGCCTGGCATACAAGGCCATGTCGAACCCAGATCTGATGACTATGCTTCACCTAAAGAATTTATATCCCTCAGAACCACAAGGGCAGGTGGCGTACACCTTGACACTGTCATTAATAGAACGTGCTGGTGGGACAGATTCATCACCCAGACACTCACTATGCTGTGGAACAACATCCCAGTACATGTGAGGCCAAGCACCTCGCTGGCCTTGTGTTAGTATTTTGACAAGGATGTCTGAATTGATTTAATTAACTAACCTTCTAAATGAATATTTACTTTACCACATTGTGAATCTTTACATTTCGTTGGTCTATTTTACATTAGTCATAATCATACGGTTTATCTGTATATATTATGGTTCATTTATATTACTAGGTGTCTGTAGTTCTTTTAATATATTGGCACAATCCGTAGAACATATATATGTAGCTTAAACAGTCAGACATTTGGAAAACATTATGTTGGTTCTTCTTTCATATATATACATATATTTCTATTTTTCTATGAAGAATGTACCTTTCGAAGCAATGTCTGATGTACTCACTGTGTGGAATCTGTAACCCAAGTAAAGTTTGTTTGCTTGTTTGCCTTTAAGGCATTTAATTAATACTTAGCACATCTAATTTACTGACCAATTACGGGTTTTAAATGTAGTAGGTTGGACTGCATTGTATGTATTCTGAATAAGTCTGCTTATGAAGCAGACGAAAAGAGCTTCAATAAACTATGGTGACTGCATTTAATTCCTGGTGGGCTCTGAGTGGTCGCGGACGGTGTCTACAGTACCTCGTCTTTGCTTTGGACTTCCTCAGCTGGTTGTCTGTGTCTTTTGTATGTGGAATGTCAAGTGTAGTCCCTATGTGTATTACTTGTGTAATGCCTTACTGCGGCAGTGTAATTACACCGGGTTTGCAGTTATGGGTGCCGTTTTGGTCATACGCTTGTCCATCCATGTGAACTGCCTACTGGACACTGGTATAGGGCTGTACACATTTCACACCTGCATTTAGCATTCTCCGGTAGATGGTTTGCATTATTAGCGGAGAGTAAGGCAGGTGCTACGCACACATCCCTCCCACGGGGCGGGACAAAGGATTGCCTGCGAAACAACACCGAGGCCAGATTCTACATACCCAGACTCCCTTGACTGCAACAGTCGACAGTACCCATTACACATCCTTCATGTGTGCGGGACTGTGATGTGGACGCAGTTCTATGGACCCGGTACCCTGGGTATTTCTGTGCATGTGTGCTGCATTTCATGGACAGCTATCATCAACATTGAACACGCTTGCGGTGCATATGTGTACCTGTGACGTGGTGATGACAATGAGTTCACGTGAGTAATGCAGGAAGCTAGCAGGCATTCAATGAATGGAATTTTTGGGTCCTACAATGGACACCGATGTGCATATGTCAGGTTAGATGTTGCTGGACTGTGTCCACCTGGCCAGTGCTTTTCACTGCTGGTGTATGTTCCCCAATCGCGGATGTCTGTTTGACTACCCATTCTACATGGTGCTACATAACCAGGTGATTTAGTACTGTGAACAAATGTCATACATCCAAACATGCTGGTTAGCAACTGCTTCATATAAACCTCAGACATCCCAATGGGACATATCCGTCACTGTATTTTCAATATAACACCACAGGAACATGTTGATCACCTATGTATTCATTTAACCATGTTGTCTTCATAGGTGGGAATGCCATAGTTTACATATCCTACTTGACGTTGTGGGTGTGCCATTGGTATGTGTTCCACAGGTCGCACATCTGTTCCGCTGTATGGTAGCGGGTGCTCCTCATTCTGTTGCTGGCAGATTGAGTGCTGTGTACGCCGGTGTTGGCACGGCGGTCCGACTTTGTATGTGGAATGTCAACTGTAGTCCCTATGTGTATTTCCTGTGTTATGCCTTACAGCGGCTGTGTAATTTCCCGGGTTAGCAGTTGTGGGTGCCATCTTGGCCATACGGTTGTCCATCCATGACAATTGCCTACTGGACACTAGTATAGGGCTGTACACATTTCACACCTGCATTTAGCATTCTCCGGTGGATGGTTTGCATTATTAGCGGAGAGTAAGGCAGGTGCTACGCACATCCCTCCCACGGGGCGGGACAAAGGATTGCCTGCGAAACAACACCGAGCCCAGGGTCTACATACCCAGAATCCCTTGACTGCAACAATCGACAGTACCCATTACACATCCTTCATGTGTGCGGGACTGTGATGTGGGCGCAGTTCTATGGACCCGGTACCCTGGGTATTTCTGTGCATCTGTGCTGCATTTCATGGACAGCTATCATCAACATTAAACACGCTTGCGGTGCATATGTGTACCTGTGACGACAATGAGTTCACTTAGGTGTTGAAATAAGGCATCATTCCTGTCTTTAGACAATTTTTGGGTCCTACAATGGACACCACTGTGCATATGTAAAGTGTAGAGCTTGTCGGACTGTGTCCTTGTGAGCAGTGGGTTTCACTGATGCTGTGTGTTCAACAATCGCGGATGTCTGCTTGACTACCCATACTGTGTAGTGCTACAGGAACCATGTTTTCCGACACCAGAACCCAATGGTGTACATCCAATGTTGCAGGTTAACAACCACTTTAATACCCAGAGGTCACGATTGGGAGGTATTGCCACTTTATTATCGGAACAACACATCCAGACTGTGTAAATCACGGGAACTTTAGGCCAGTCTTACCAGCCATTTGCAATTGTAATTAGCAGACACGTGTCAATACATGTATGATAAGACATATTGTCATGCAGAAGTTAATCTATGTTATTTGGACATTGGCTTCTGCTATTGGCATCCGTTGCTGTGAGTGTTGCCAGTTACCATACACATTGCTTGCTCAGAGGCAGACTACACAATTCTGCACACTACTGTGGTCTCCTTTAAGGACCCTGAGCCAGTGGTCGACAGTACTGCAGCCACTGCATCAATCACATTTGCCATCTACCAGTACCTACAGGACTGCATGAACCAGGCATTCACTTACCCAACTGTGGTTCATTGTACCAATGCCAAGCATCCAGTGTGGTGTACCCCAGCCATACACAGGATGTACAACACGAGGAGGTGGCTACTACAAGGTGGAGCAGACACCTTGTGAGGTATGACACCCTTGGTCATCTTATGTGTAGAGTTACACACTGTCATGCCATGGTCCAGGGCACATTCCACAGATATACCTACATGGACCTGGCTGACAATCATACCACCTTCAGTTGCTATGCTCAACACCTGTGAGGTCACTCCCACATATGCTCTGACTGGGTTCACAAAGAGGTGGAGTTTACTCAACATACACACATTGCCAACATACAGGCTGACAAGTCCAGTGAGGACATCTCCACACCCTCCCCACACATGAGGAGATGTCTGTACCAGCGGTTTGTGGTCACCAAATGTTCTGTGACACACAGGTGGGACATGCTCTCTCCAGGGTAGTGGACATAGCATCCATGAGACCAGCTGGTGACCCCACTGTGTACTCCACTATCTCATTGAGGAATTAGACCCACAGTTAGGACAGCTATTTCTTTGTAGCCTCACCTCAGGTAAGGTACCCAGGTTGTGTCGCATGGCAACTGTAGTCCCACGTCACAGGGCCAATGCCTCCACTGAGCCTGGTTATTACTGTCCCATTACCATGAGGAGACCTATCTGCAAAGACATGGGGAGGGATCATACTGCGGCTCGTACATGAATGCATAGGGGACATACATACTTTGCATCCAACACGGTTTGTCTTGTTCAGGGTCGGTTCATGCCTTTAAAGCATGGTTGACATTTTCGGGACAGTCACTGAGGCCATTGATGGGGTGTTGCAGTCCATACAGCCTACCTCGACCTGGCAAAGGCCTTCATCACATTACCCCCCTCAGGTATCGTTGATAAACCCATTGGCTGGGATGTGAACACGTACATCACAGAATGTGTTGTAAACTGTCTATGTGACACAACCCACACGGTCATAGTTGCTGGCAGCATGTCAGACCTACTGCCTGTCACAAGTGGTGTCCCATGGGGCCCTTCCGTGGGTCCACTCCTGTCATACATCTACATTTCCACGGTACAGGCACACACAGGGGTGTTATGGGCAACATTGTTTGTAGATGACTGCAAAACAGGTGCCATAGTGGGACGGACATCTGACACAGATATCCTTGAAGGGGCCTCCCAGATATGCATATCTGCTGTCAGGGACATGTCCCACAGCTAAATGCTAAGTAATGCAACATCATACCTGTCGAGAAGTACTAGGTCACCCCTGTCCAGCATATAGGTGGCTGTCCACTCAGCACAGGGGTGATTACCAGGGATCAGGGGACAGAGTTTGTCGGTCACCATTCATTCAACACACACGTTGCTATCGTGGTTCTGTGGGACTTCTACATTGCCCACCTGTTTGTGCAGGGATTCACATCTACATCAGGCTAGGTCATTGTCTCCTTGTACCCATTACGTGTTACACCTATGATTTACTACATTGCCCCATTCAGACTGTATCTGACCATACACCTACAGCAGCTGGGAAGCCCTCATAGGTTAATTGTCGTACAGATGCAGGATGACATCATTTTGTGTAATGCTGCCCCACTTGTAGGACCCCTGCCCCATTAAGTCACATACCTGCTGTTTAGTGTTGACCTGTGCCTGACATACGAGGCCATGTCAACCCATATGTCATGTGTATGCTTCACCTACTGTATCTGCATCCCTCAGAACCACTAGGGCAGGTGACATGAACCTTGTCATGGTCATTAATGGGATGTGTTTGAGTGACACATATATCACCCAGACACTCACAATGCTGTGGATCTACATCACAGTACATGTGAGACAGAGATCCTTCCTAGCCTTGTTCGTGGGTATGTTGTCCATTGGATGGAGAATTGCAGGTATAGGCCAGGGATTACATCATTATCACTGCTTGACGGAGGTACAGCAATATCATGAGTATTTTATCTGAAGCACAGAAGGTTGGCAAAGTCATCCTAACTATGGTGTAGTGTTATGGCTGAACCTGGGACGATGGCCTACCCTGTACCTATGGACGTATGAACCTATATTCATAGTTTGTCACATTTACACTTGTCTATCCCCTATACTCTTTCTCCAGTGTATATTTCTGTGGCACATGATTGTCCTCTGTATTACATGCAGGTATGCTGTGTACAGTGCACATACGTCACAGTTGATGACAGTGTATCTGTGTCCCTAACACTGTGATACTGAGGACTACCACACATCCTTCACAACATTACATGCATATGTCCATTCTATTCTTCTTTGGCCTATGGGGGTGTTAAGGCAAACATTAAACAAGTCCCTGTATGTTCATAGGTTCGTAGGTTCATAAGTTCATACTAGGCTAACTAGCCGAGGGCATTTACAAGCCTAGCCCATAGTTTTGTGGCTTACGCCACCCCTTTAGTATGGGGAACTATACCCATTATTTTGCTGTGCCTCTGTCGAGCAGTGACACTGAGGTAATCCCTGGGGTATATCTGCGATCTCCCATCCATTGGTCAAGATTTCTCTTGAACAAGGCCAGCGAGGTGCTCTGCCTCACATATACCGGGATTTTATTCCACAGCATAGGAGTCTTTGGGTGATGAATCTATCCCTCCAGCATGTCCTATTAATAGCCGTGTCGAGGTTTAAGTCTCCCGCCCTTGTGGCTCTGACGGATCTAGATATTTTGAGGTGAAGCATATTCATCAAATCTGGGTTTGACATGGCCTTGTATGTTAGGCAAAGGTCACCTCTGAGCAAGCGGTGGCGACTGAATAGAGCTGGAGTTCTTTCAGTCGGGCAGCATAGGACAGATGTTTGAGACCCTTTATCCTTTTGGTGAGGAACTTTTGTGGCCTCTCCAGCTGCTGCAAGTGTCGGGTCAGATACATTCCGAATGGGGCATTGTACTCAATCATTGCTCTGATGAGTGATGAGTATAGGGAGACTATGACCTCCCTTGATCTAGATGAGAATCCCTTCATGATAAGGTGGGCAATGTAGAAGGTCTTCCTAACTACTTTAGCTACATGGGTGTCGAATGACAGACTACTATCAACCTGGGTCCCCAGGTCCTGATAACTTCTTCTGTGCTCAGTGGATTGCCACCTATTTGGTAGCTAGGGGTAACCTTGTTTTTCCCGAAGGGTATGACTATGCATTTTTGGCATTTAACTTTAGGCCATGGCTCTGGCACCAGTTATCCGTTTCTGTGAGACCCTTCTGAAGGATATCTGTGTCAGATGTGTTTTCTACTATGGCGCCCAGTTTGCAGTCATCTGCGAACTTTGTCAGCCATAACCCTCCTGTGTTTGCTTGTACTTCGGAAAAGTAGATGCCAAACAAGAGTGGGCCCAGGACTGAGCCCTGTGGTACACCACTTGTGACAGGCTTTGAGTCTGACATGGCGCCAGCAACTCTGACCCTGTGGGTTCTGTCACTCAGCCAGTTTGCAACCCATCTTGTGATGTATGGGTTAACATTTAAGCTGATGAGTTTTTCAATGATACCCGAGTGGGGTATTGTATCGAAGGCCTTCGCCAGATCGAGGTAGGCTGTATGGACTGCCTTTCCCTCATCAATGGCTTTGGTGACTGTTTGAAAAAGTCAACCAAGTTTAGAAGGCATGATCTGCCTTTGACAAAGCCAAACTGGGATGGATCCAAAGTCTGCAAATTCCCTATGTCTTTATTTATGAGGTCCATTATGATCCTCTCCATGGCTTTGCAGATAAGGCTTGTCAAGCTAATGGGCGGTGATTTCCAGGGTCGGTGGAGGCACCGCCTTTGTGAAGTGGGACCACAGTTGCAGTGCACCACTCACTGGGTACGTATCCAGAGGTAAGACTATGATTAAACAGCTGTCCTAGCTGTGGGTTTAATTCCTCGTTGAGTTCGTGGAGCACACAGCCAGGGACACCATCAGGTCCCATGGATGCTGTGTTTTTTGCTTTGGAGAGAGCAGTTCTCACTTGGGCGTTGGAGATGTTTGGGGGGCTGCAATCGCTTGGTATAGATATCTCTCCTTTTGGGGGGGAGGGGGGGAGAAGTTTGCACTGAACCTGTCAGCCAGTATGTTGGCAATGTCTGTAGGATCAGTAATCTTCACATCATTTTGAACTAGTTCTGAGCATATCTGGGAGTTTCCTCCCAGGTTTCTAACATAGCTAAAGAAGGCCTTATGATTGTCTTTTGAGTCTTTAGCTATTTTTCTCTCAGAATTTGCTTTGGATGATTTTATGAGAGCTCTTAGTTTTTACTTATAGTGAGCAAGGGTGTCTTACCTTTTAAGGATTTTGCTCTATCTTGTAGTAGCTTCCTCCTTTTGTTGTAGAGTTTGTTTATGGCTGGGGTCCACCAGACTGGATGCTTGCCTTTGGTACAAAGAGTCTTTGTTTTGCTTGGGATTGCCTTATCCATGCAGTCCTGCAGGTGCTGGTAGAAGGCATTTGTAAGTGATTCAGCGGCTTGAGTACTGTTTTCCCCCGGCTCGGGGGCCTTAAAGGAGACCACACTAGTCTTTAGAAGTGTGAAGTCTGCTTTCTTGAAGTTCTTTACTGTGGTCTTTTTATTTCAGGTGGGGGTGGGATGAGGACCTCCAGCGAGATTAGTTTGTGATCTGATCTCACCAGTGAGGGGTATACTTCCGGTGTTGAACATTGTGCTCCCATGTTCGTGATGATGAGATCAAGTATGTTTTCTCCTCTTGTGGGGATGGTGACTAGTTGTTCCATGGCATTTGAGTTTATGAATTCCAGGAACTTTTGGGCTAGGGTGTTTGGGCTTGAGTAGTGTTCCCAGTCTATATTAGGGTAATTGAAGTCACCTAGTATGATGGTGTTTGGTGATACATTTATCCTCTAGTGTTTTCAGGAAGGCCATGTGAGGTTCCTGAGTTTGTGAGGGTGGCCTGTAACATGCTACAATTTGCAGAGCAGTCTTGCCTATGGTTAATTGCACCTGGATGGTCTCCGATGCATCGTGCGTTGCCACCAGTCTTGAGGTGTGGGTGTCCTTGATGAATATGGATACCCCCTCCTTTCTTGGTATTGTCCGGATTTTGGGGCGGAGCATGATAAGAGGTAAAACCTGATAGTGCTGGGGTGCTCTCAGGAGCCTTGAACCAGGTTTCTGTCACTGCACAGACATCGATGTTCTCCATACTGAGAAGGGCCTCGAGTGCGTGCATTTTGAGATTTAGACTTCTGGCATTGAGCAGCATTACCCTTAGTTTTTTCCCTTTTTTGTGTTCTAGGGTGGTAGGTTTAGAATTTGAGCCTTGCCTAAAAAAGGCACTATGGGGTGGCAAGAGCCTTTGCCAATATCCGGAATCCCAGGGGTGACAGGTGCAAGCCGTCCCTTGCGAAGCAGCGTGGCTTGTCCAGCATGTCATCCCAGGCAGACAGACATTGGATCCCCTTTGAATGACACCAGAGTTTAAGCCAATTGTTAAAGCTGATCATCCTATCTCTGTATTGTGGCATCATTCTTGGTGAAGGTAGGATACTGCTCAAGGTCAGGGTCATACCTGCCTGGGCTACATAATCAGAGAGCTCCTCAATGTCTCTTTTCATGTAGTCCAAGGAGGTACGTCTCAGGTCGTTTACACCAGCGTGGACAATGACTGAGTCGTATTTGTACCTGCTGTTGAGAGACCTGAGTGCTTGCGTTATGTGGTGGATTCTAGCACCCGACAGGCAGCTTACTGTGACCTTCTCCTTACTCAGTCTGGTGAGCGGGACGTCAGTGTGTCTGACTATGGAGTCACCAATGACTAGTGTGTCTGGCATTGTGTTTGGCCTTAAGGGCTGTGACTGTTTGACACTCTGACTGTGAGGTATATGTGTTGCAGGTGTTGTGTTCTGAGGTGGTGGTTGTTTGGGTGTCTGCTTTGGTGGCCTCTGCTGTTTTGGTAGATTTTTGATCAGAGCCGCAGAGTATGTCTTTGTGTGTTTATGTGTATGATTTGAGGTTGTGATGGTACTATGTGAGACTGGGTCTATAGTGTGTGTGGTAACCTTCTCCTCCTGACTGGTCTTGCCAGTCCTATGTTGAGAGAGCTCAGCCTCCAGTTTGGCCGTATAGTTGCATCTCTCGCATGTATTTGTGTTTTGTGGGAGGAGGAGAGGGTTGTCTGTGTACATGAGGCAATTGTAACATTGCCTCAATATTCCCAGGTTCACCAGCTGAGCAGGAGAGGACACTAGCAACTGATCCCTCGACATGCTAGAAGGACTAGACAAACAACTTTAAAAGAGATTCCGGGGGACGTGGGTTACCCAGAAATGGGGGTTTGCCTTTTTGGGGTGCTATCTATAAGAGTGCCGTATCAAGGTAATAAGTACTGTAGGAGCAAGTGCTAGGTTTAACAGATAGGGAAAAGTCTACTTGGAGTCAAGTAGAGATGATCTTTTTGTGCATGCTTCATGTTGGTGTCTGACCAGGCTCCGTTGCAGTCGTGTGTTGGATGGTAGTGTTTCTGTGTGTTTGCCATGTGTTTTTATTGCCGGTACATCTGTGGGAGGTGTGGTTGGCACATGTTCCTCTTTGCAGGGACACCCATCCTGGGGTTTGTGTCATGCATCTGCAATTGGCATGTGCCATATGTCCTGTACTATTCCCACAGTCGTGTATGCCTTCATGCACTACTACTGCGTGTTACTGGCTGTTTGTATGTGGTACACATGGACATTGTGATGGTTGGCTTGACCTATTCCCATGCTAGAACATACACATCTGTCAATTACGTTGTTTAAATCAAACTGTAACACTCATTCGTCTTTTCAAAATGACAGTCAATAACACAGTAAGCTGAGATTAATAACGTTTTACTACTGTGCAGCAGGAGGCAAAGAACTATGCAGTACAAGTTTAGACATTTGTTTTACTCTATACATGTTACAGCTGTATGAGCATTGTGTATACTATCATCTTTTGCACACATTAATGATGTGGTCAGTCACAGGGCATTTAAATCACTATAGTCCACAATGTTGTATTCCTACAACAGTGCTAAGGTAATGCTTATTAAATGTTTTCCCATGAGGATAGCAAAACCTTGCGAGCCACATAGTCAATTAGAATGTACTTTGGTAAATTCTGCTCTGTCACGGTTCCAACACTGTTCAGATACCGTCGTCACTCCATTTCCTACTAGGTTCCTTTGTCTCTCTGGTGAGCAGCTGTACTCTGTGTTACATAGAGCTCACAAGCCTATCCTCCTCAGTGGAAGGATGACAGATATACCTGTACATACATTTATTATTCTCTAACCGAGCAGATGACTAATGCTGAATGACATACACCTGCTGCACTGGTTACTGCCAGGGTCAGGGTTCAATCACACTGCAGCTACACTACAGGCAATTACATGCATGATAAGCTCTACTGCCATATTGTAAGATAGAATAATATGCATTATACACTTATTGCTTCTAAAGTTGCACGTCATATATATGTTTAAATATGTATTTTGCTAACATTCTCCCTCCTTTGATTGCTTCTATTCTATCCAGAAACATATACCACATTATTTCATTCCCTAGCCTCTTCCTCTCTGGAGCGTTTAACTAGGCAAGTAATTTGTTGTACATTTCAAGAAGGATTGCATTTTGTATTGACAAATACCACTACAGGTCTTGATACATAGTCTCGGTACAGATCGTCGACAGAGTCCTGACTAATACTTACATGCAAAGTATCTCGCAATAGACACATGCTCCCAATATGAGCAGAACAACACAAATGGCAATCATGATATTCAGTATGACTGAACCCCATCCACCAAATGGTTTGTGGAAATGGTTCGTCAGTGGGTTTGGGCCTGGTTCCGCCATGGATGACACCTGCTGTATTACCTCTAGGTGGGCGTTGATTCTGGTCTTTTTATGTGGTACTTGGACACAGCGATCTTCTTTAATGAGCGCGCACGTACCAATTCTCGCCGGCAGGGTGCAGTCGTGCGCTATTACATTTTGTGACACAACAGTTCTCATTGCATCCAGTTCATCAGTCACAAGTTCAAGAGCGGAAAGTCACATTCATCATTCCTCCGACAGGTTTTGACAACTTCCTCTGTTCCCTGATTGATTTCACTACTCCACAAGCTGGGAGTGTTCCAGCCCAGGTTATGACGCTGTCACTCAAGTCCATATGAATCGATATTCCTTTATCTCTTGCAGAAAACTGGAATGTCAGATCAGCTTCCATTTCACCCACTGGATTAGTAGGTTTCTCGACTGTGTTCCCAGTTCTTCGAGCTATGTGTGTTATAGTTCGTTTGCACCCAGAGGCAATTGTGCAGTATGTCATGTGACTGGAGCCAGATAACCCAAATAACAACTGCCGGACCAATTCTCAGGTAACCATTGATATGCTTTTGTCCCACAAACAAAATAACAATATTCTACTTTACTACTGATGCGGGTTACCTCTGCATGTAACATCTGCCTGTCTATAACAGAGGACTGTTTATACAATTCAGGATGTTTCTGCACATCCTTCCACGTTGTTCTCATGAAGCTTCAATACAGATAATGAATGGTGCTACAAGTAGTACTGTGATCTTTGGCTGTTATATGACATTTGTAAGACACAGTTATGTTACAAATACTCCCACCAACTTGAACTGTATCATGTTTATAACAACATACAATTACTTTTTGTGTAACAGGTAAGTACAGTGCCACTTTGTCCTGTGATCTCACAGAACCTGTATCAAAGTGTAAATATTCACAAGTCTCAATCTATCCCCAAGGGGACACCATACATCGGAAGTCCTCCATATGATGTGGGTATGGCAGTACAAACACAGCAATTTAAAATGTTCATAGTGTGTACATGCACACGCGTCATGCCTAGGTATTTGTTGAAGTGTGGAAGACACTCTGTGGCCAGTTCATCACGTATCACTATTTGTATCCGTGTAGTTATATGCAGGTAAGGTCCCAGCAAATGTAAAGTAAACACAAACATGGTTAATAGGTGTATAATCATTATGACAGTAAACCAAATGTCTTTGGGGTTGCTTTGTATTGTTATACAGTGTGGCCCGGGTGATTCAGGCTCTATGGTATATCAGCTACAAGATGTTGATCAGACATGATATCCTTTACCGGTTTGAAAACTGTGAGGTGAACCCAGGACGACCTCTCAGCATACTTTACTGCAGTAGGCGTTGCCAACAGTACCTGGTACAGACCTTCACACTTTCCACTTGCCAATTATCTTGTTTGGATAACAGTGACATACACACAGGATACTGGTGTCAGCTATGCGTCCGGCTTCACTTGCTCTTTATCTGTAAAAGACTTTAACTGCAAAACAGTGTTATTGGTTAACAATCCTCTCATGTCACCTGCTAATGAGCCATCGACCTCCGGCTCTGCAGGCATGACAGCTTTCCACTCTGGCACATGATATGCCATTCCACATACTACTTCGAAGTGGGTGCAACACTTTACATTTGGAACTGTTGTCATGCTCAGCAATGCTAGAGGTAGACAGCAAATGTAACTCATCTGGGTGTCACCCACCAACCTCCTGTACTTATTTCTCGGGATCCCATTGTACCGCCAGCAGTCATGCTGACTGTGGGTTGTACATGCAATTTACATTCATGGAAATACAAAATAATCCTCCAGGTTGCGTGATTGTCTGGTTCACTAAATGTGTTCTATTGTCACTGTAGCTTCTTTACAGTATGCCCGATCTCGGGATACTTAATTTACTGGCACCTTTGCCACTGCTGCTGCATCCGGATTCATGGTTGGGAATGCTTCTACCCATTTTGATTATATATATGTGTAATCACTACACAGTATTTCTTCCCTTCACATTTATTCAGATGTATGAACTACATACAAATAGTACGGAACGGTTATGGTGGTGTAGGTAAACACACTCCCTTCGGTTTAAATGCTCCCTGTGCATGATATCTACTGCAAATGTGACACGCTGCTCATGATGCTTGTATGTGGTTCCTAATTCCGTATGTTAGGGGTATTCTGTTAACCGAATGTACCATCCCCCCTGTTGAGACATGTCTCTACCCATGGCTCCACAAAGCCGCATATCTGACTACATTAGACGTTAATATTGGCTTTCTCACTGTGGATATGTGCAGTCCGTCTTCAAGGATTGCTCCTCGTCATACCCACGTCGGCTTTTCTGCTTTTGTAGTTGATGTTTGCATTGTTTGTAACATTTCTACATGTAAAATGTCTGAGGATTGTCATTCCTCATTCAAACAAACACTTTCCAACTGTGAGGCTGCTTGTTTTGCAGCTGCATGAGCTCATGCCTTACCTTTCCTACTGTTATCCTGTTGCTTTCTATGACCTGCACATTTACAATTAGCTACTTTAGTGGGTAACTGAATGGAATGGAATGCATTCAGGATCAATTGCGCATGATTAATCGGTTTACCGGTGGATGTTATCATTCCCCTATTCTTCAACTGCTGCTCATAAACATGCACTGTACAGACAACATACTGACTATCGGGACATATGTCCACACATCAGGTTTTCGCCACAGTACAAGCACGTGTTAAAGCTATCTATTCTGCTGCTTGAGCAGACACGTTATGCTGCAGGGGTTGGGTGTCTACAATCTCATTATCAATAACTACTGCATAACCTACTTGATTCGTTCCTGTAGGACTCTGTCTACATGATCCGTACACATTAACTGTCACCTCTGCATCATCTAAGGGTATATCAGTGATATATCATGTCTGTGTGTAGTTATTTCATCCATTTCGTATAGGCAACTGTGTGGTGTGCCATACACAGGTGTCGGACGTGACGTTGATAGGTTTAATGTTGTACAACGTTCAATCACCATATGAGGTTGACTCAGTGGTATGGTCAAACAAGACAAATGTCTAGCACGGGTCAGGAATGCTATCTTCTCTTGCAGCAGAATGATCGCAACTGCAGGAGACATTCTCACAGTGAGAGGGTGGTATGATAACATTGAGGCCGGGTCCTGTACTGCCATGGGTGCTACAACAACTGCCTGTACACAATGTGGCACTGACCATGCCACAGTGTCCAACTGCAATGAGTAGTAAGCTATGTAGCGTTGCTTACTTCCATGCTGTTGCATCAAGACTGATGTCATATATCTCCACTTACAATCTACAGTCTGACAACATGTGTTATGATTATTCGGGAGACCTAATACAGATGTTGAAGCTATCAATCATTTTAGTCTGCAGAAAGTTGTTTCTGCTACTGTAATCCAGTGTAGTATGTGTTGTGCTGCCATAGGTGTATTAAAGTTTAAGGCAGACAATACAGCGGATTCAGAAGCATTGTTTGGTAACCAGCTTTGACAAATGTTAGTCGGCACAGAAAGGACTTCATTCCCTTCTTGGTAGTTGGCTTGGGTGCTTGTGAAATTGCTACCTTCCTATCGTCATGTAATGTTCAACCCTACTTGGATACCACATATCCCAGGTACTTGACCTGTATTCTCTGTAGTTGCAATTTATGCTTGCTTACTTTATGTTCCTGTTCTGCTGAATATCTCAATGATGCTATTGTATCTTCCATACATTGCTGCTGGGTAGGGGCCGCAAGCAGAATATCATCCACATAAAGTAGAACTTGACTGGCCCCGGGTGTAGTAAACACCGGAATGTAGCTAGCCATCTCCTGTGGGAATATCGTTGTACTTTCACAGTATCCCTGCGATAGCCGGGTATGGCTGTATCTGTTACCCTGAATGTAAATGCAAAGCAATACGGACTATCTGGATGTATAGGTATTGCAAAGGAAGCATAGCTTATATGTACCACGGTAAGATACTTCTGTGGCGTGTTCATAGCATTCAATATTGTGTGTGGGTCTGGCACCATCGGTACCCTAGGTATTATTACATGATTTACAGCTTGTAAATCCTGTACCATCCGCCATTCACCCTTTGTTTTCCGATCAGAAGATACAGGGGTATTGCATGGTGAATAGCGATTACTTTGTAGATGGGAATTCACTCTGTGACTTTACAGATATCATCTGGTGTCCACGGTCTATACACTACGGGGGTTGGGTCCTGGCCTTCCTGTCCTGCATGAGGGTTCGGTACTTCAATTAATTGACAGATATCCTCACTCTGTTCTAGTGACTGTCTTCTTACTCGAGTGTCCCTAGGTATGTTACGAGTTCGGGATGTGGTTTCAATAGCTTCTCTTACATTTGGTCGTTGTGATACCTCTGTTGCCACAGGATAACGTGGGGGGGACTAGCCTGCCCTCCCGCTTCATATCCTGGATGTGGTATCGGAGGTGGTAGAGGGGGGGGGGCTGTCGCTACTACTGTATTATTATCTTCTTTGTGTACGTATGATGCCTTCGCATTTGTAGTGTTCTGTTCCCTTCGGTTCACTACCTCAATCCACCTATGTGCTTGACGGATACCCAATTGTCGCTGTTTTGTCGCCTGCACATCTTAGGGCTGCCACCTTTTCAAATGCACAATGTGGGACATTAGTGTTCGGAACGTGTACTTTGCCTGGAAAAAGCATACCCACGGCCAGTACATAGGACAGGACTTCACTTTTTGCCAGGAGAGCTACCAATTCTTGTAGCATTTCAGTTGCTTATTCTGTTTATTATGATATTTTGTTGTTCCAGATACAATATTAGTGTTTTATGCTACCATTTGAAAAGATATCTGGGAAATCTTTGTCCTGAGATATCAAGACATTTGCCATTTGTTCGGTTTGTTTGCAGGACACAACTGGCCAAAGAGGGACTGTCCCTCACAGGGTGGGACAGGTGGTTACCCTAGAACATGTGCATCACATTTTCAGAGATTACAATGTTTCAGTAACGATATTTTGTCTAATATACCATCAATGTCATATTTATTACCCCATTTTGCTGAATATCTCACATTATGTGCTCTCTGCGATTGCATATACTTCACGTCACCCGTCAAACGCGGATCACATGATCTGTTTGTTCACTAATCTCCCATATCCTCTACACGACTGTTACGGTCTTCTCTCATACCACGTGTTATCTCCTTCCCTGTATCCACTGTAGTGTCTACAATGACTATTTACTCTGCTCTGTGTTCCCCTGACCTATGTTCAGATTTAACACTATTTGGATTGGTCTTGACCCGCTATCACAACTGTTAACAGAAACACAATGTAGTCTGGTCCCTGATCTACAATAGAGACAAAGAGGCAAACACTCCTTACCTGAGCCTCCTGTTTAAGGCTGCACGTTTTCTTCTTGGGATCCAGTTTTCCGCTTTTCAGCCACAGATCAGACAGTGGACAGCCTCTTTACACACAACAATTCAGTCGGAGGTCTTTTCATTCAAGAAGAACCATTTAGGCAAATTCTGCTGCGCAGATGTCTAACCACCCATGCACTCTGACCTGTAGCTTACCAAGGGAATTCTGGATTACAAGGATCACAATGTCACATAAGTTGTTAAAACCAGACTGTAGTTATCAGTAGGCTTTTCTAAGTGACAGTCAATAACACAGGAGGCTCTGGTTCACAACGTTTTAGTAGTGTACACAGGCAAGCAAAATAATATACAGTCCAAGTATGAGAGTTTTGTCTGACTCTATACAGTAAGCAATTTCTTTATATAGTGTTTACAATCAGCTTTTGCCCACCTCACTGACGTGGACGGTCACAGGGCATTTCCATCACTATGGTCTGCAATAGTCTATTGATACGTGGGTGCTGGGGTCGTGTTTTTAAAATGTTTTCCCATGAGAACAACACAGCCTTGCAAGGCACCTGGTCAATTACAGTGTCCTTCTGTGATTGTAGCTGTTTCAAGGACCCTGGACTGTTCCGATACAGTAGTCAGTTAATTTCTTAATACGTTGCTTTGTCTCTCTGGTAAGGAGTTGTACTCTTATCTTCGATAGAGCTCACAAGGCCATCCTCCTCAGGGGAAGGGGTGATGTTATGCATGTACATACATTTATTGTTCTGTAACCCAGCAGATAATTAATGCTGAGAGACATAAGCCTGCTGTACTGGTTACTGCCAGGGTCAGAATTCCATCACACTACAGCTTAGCTTCACCAATTACATGCAGGATCAGTTCTACTGCCATATTGTACGGTACAATTCAATGCATTATATAGTATTTCGAGTCTAAACTGGCACTTCATATGTGTTTCTATATATATTTTTCGAACAACATCCATCCGGCCATATGCATGTTGTTCCGTCCTTTACCTTGACCGTGTGTATTTGGCCATCCGGCAACGCTACTCTCCACATGTGATGTCCCACCTTCCCCTTCTTTGCCTGTAGCACCCTGTTAGGACGTCCTGTTTGGTAGGCACGTGTTCCGCTATATGTCTTCGACTTCTCTGCATAGCTAATCATTGATGCAGTGGTTCAACAACCCGACTTGTCCACATGTGTACAGTTATGTGCACCGTGTCGTATGCAAACCTATATGGTTTCGACGGGTACATACCACATGCGGGATGTACACATTCTGCAGACACATTCACATGCAGCCATTTCCATATCTGTACCTGAGGTGGGTTGGTGACATGTGGGGTACGTATTTGCCCGCTTGGCACTGCCTAACACAAACATCTTACCACATTTCAGGTATGCACATTGTGTGTAGGTGTATAGCTGCACACGGATGCTAGCAGGTTTGGGTGCACAGGTGTACATGGGTGGGACTTACATGCTACAATGAGGCTATTGTGTATTACATCTGAATGCATGGGTTCTGCTTCTGGATATTACACTTCAACATACGCCATCCAGTGTATGCAACAGAGACGTTGCTGGGTGTGGGATATGCTGCTAGGCACATGTTTGCCTTTGTTTAAGGTATCTTGGTTCCTTCCTGTTGTTATGTCAACACAGCTACCCGGCTATGTACTGTCACTACTGCTTGTGACCATTATGGTTGGCACCTTTTCCAATGACCATAGTGGGACATGTTTTGTGGGAACATCGGATTTTGCAGGACAACACATACCCACAGTAAGTGGAGTTGACAGGACTTTACTTGTTTGCCATAATATACACTTATTCTGTTAGCATTTGGGTTCCTTATTCAGTTTCTTATGCCATGTATGTGTTTCATATACAAATTATATGTTTTATGCTACTATTACATGTATATTGCGGGAATATTTTTGGCAGAGAATCTCAGGTCATTTTCATTTTTTCGATTTTTGCAGGGACACAACTGTCCAATGAGGGACTGTCCATGCCACATTGGGACAGCTGGTAACCCTGGTGACCATGCCCATGTCGCTACTGGGGTTGCCACCTTTTCCAGTTGCCAAGGTGGGATATTTCCGGGACTCACATCTGAGTTTACAGACCGACACATACACACGGTCACTATATAGCATAGAACTTCAATTGTTTGCCTAAATAAAAGCTTATTGTTGTGGCAGTTTGGTTGCTTATTCTGTTTCTTGTGTCATTTAGGTATTTCAGTTACAGAAATAACCAATTCATGCTACCATTACATTAAATACGGGATATCATTATGTCCTACACTCTTAGCACATTTGCCATTTTTAATATTTGTTTTCGGGACACAACTGGCCATAGAGGGACTGCCCCTCGCAAAGTGGGACAGTTGGTGACCTTAGTCGCTACTCTTATGTCGGTGCGGCGCGCTGACATGCTGCTGTACACCTTCTCTGAGTATAACCAGTGACGGTGCATTGTGGGACAAACGCGGTCTCATGCGTATCCTTTGCTCCTTGGACGGGTACACTTAAGCCTTCGTGGGTTGTATTTGCTTCTCCGTTTAGTTGGGACGGGTACTATGTTGCATACTCTATGTGCGTTTCATTCTGCACGGGCCCTGGCTGCTGCCATTACTATTATGGGCGGACCGTGGCAGTCAGCACATTAGGTTGCTCACCGCATGCCGGCTTAGCCACGCCTCCGGACGCATCCTACTTGGGCTCGCTCACGTACACTACGCACGTGTCTGTGGTTGCGGTGCACTCTCATTAATATGCATATGGCGCTACTATGCCGGCTATTCACTGCACCGCCGGCGCAGCCCTTACGCCGGCCTTGCGCCGAGCTTCATGAATCCCGGGGAATATTTAAATATTGCTCTTATAAACTTTCTAATAGAATAGTAGGTCTTGCATTACTATACATTTTCTGAAGGGTATAAAATCTGAAACTCAAACGTCTGTCATTCTTTTCTAACTTCACTCTTTAATGATTTGCCACTAATTTGCCAGAAAACCACAATTTTATGAAAAATGGACCAAAAATGTGATGCAAAAATATAAAATAGCCACACTATACAGCTGGGAACCTATGAAAGAAGGGACACTTTTTTAATATTAGCACTGTTAACTTGAGCAGCTGACAAAATAAATGAATTGACATGCATTTCTGAAATAAAAGTAATCTATAGCTCTGATTATTACAGTTATTTATTGATTGTAAACCCTCCATGTTTTCTTCCAAAATTGCCATTTTGCGGAGGGATTATTAGAGGAAGAGCAACATTTTCAGTGAAAATCGGGGACAGTTGAGTGGTTTGGATATGCCTAATTCTATAAAGCAATTTATTTGCATGTACCTCTCAACCTGTTAATGCAGGAAATCTGTACAAGGCCAAATATATTTGGGGAACACACAAACAGTACTAAAAATTGCTCTTGTATAAACTTAGTTGATAGAATAACAGGTCTTGCTTTAGCATGCATTTTTCTGAAGGTTACGAAGTCTGAAACTCAATGTCTGTCATTATTTAGTGACTTAATTCCTAAATTATTTGCCATAAAACCACAAATTTTATGAGGAACAAACCAAAAATAAGAAGTAAAAATCTATTATTTTGTGAAAATCTGGACAGTTGAGAGGTATAGTTCAGCTGGGACTGTCTTTGAGTTTGCCGCCCTTCCCCCTCACAAAATCATGGTCGAATGGAGCCTCCCCCCTGCAGCCATTCCAATGTCCCATTACTTGGATATTTCACCCCATTTACCATAAACACTGTAATGTGCATGCTGTTTACTTCTACGATGATTTGGATTTCATTTGAAAGTTTTATTTTGCATTTTATAGCACAAACACGAAGGCATCTGCTAAACAAAGCAATGCAGTCTCACAATGAAAATAGACTTAGCATTAAAACTTCTCTTCATTGAAACACCATTGAAATCCACATTCAAAGAAAATACATTTGGCTAGTATAAAGATTAACTTTGGGCTGTTTACAAATGATAAGCCCCTTGCACACAAAACATACATGTGTTGTGTGATACACCTTCCTGATTGTATTAAATTATATTCCTTGTATAATACAGTACAGTTGTTAGAGGATGTTTTAAATTTATTGTTTTGAACATTTTTCCAGTAAACAATTAAACAAAATGCATGGACGAATAATGACAAAACTGCCCAATTGAGAACATTTCCATCATAAAAGTCTACTAAAACTTCTACAATCCAACAGTATCAGTAAATATGCACAATCTCTGCAGAAGTTAAATTTATCTAAATAATTATACATTAAAGAGATTTG
Organism: Protopterus annectens; assembly: GCF_019279795.1. Lineage (NCBI taxonomy): Eukaryota > Metazoa > Chordata > Ceratodontiformes > Protopteridae > Protopterus > Protopterus annectens. The sequence continues at coordinate 765,756,570 of NC_056749.1, forward strand.
TAACTAATGAAGAGGTTGCTGCTAGCAAACAACTTTATATTTCATTGTTTCTTCTATGAATAAAGTGCCTGTTGCCCTTGTGGAATAAATTGTCTATGTTACAATAAAAAAATGATAAGCTAGTAATATTGCAATAAGGAATGGATGGATAACAGGCTCATAGTTACTAGTTATCTTTGTCAAAGAGGACATTCTCAGTATGGCAGCATCCACCCCCTGTGGGAGTAGAACTCACAGCCTTCTGCATCAAAAGAAAGTGCAATACCTTTTGGGCTATTAACAATGCATGCAGATGGAGCATAAGCAGCACTAAACTTCTCTTCCTCTGCAGCTCTCAGTTCCTTGTAAAATTTATTCAACATTCAACTGTATCTTTCAACTTCACAGCATAAGAAATCTGGAAAAAGCCAAAATTTATTGGGGGGGGGGGGCAAAAGTCCAAAAACCAGGGACACATTTTAAACATTGCTTGTATAATCTTGGAAAGTTGCTAGAATAAAATGCTGTGTTACCACCATATATTTCACTGCCAAGTCTTGAACCCAGGACCCTGTGCATCCCACAAGTGGAGGAGCTCCCTGTTCAGCCTCAGTAAGAAGCTGCAATCCCTGATAAAATCCTCCAAAGCTAGTTACGAAAACAAAATCGCCACTGATTCTAAAGACAACCACAAAGCATTCTATAGCTATGTCAAGAATCTCAGTGGCAACACTCAGATCTGCTCTGAGTTACAGCACAATGACACTAAATATACAGACCCAACTGATACTGCCAACATCCTGGCAGATAGGTTCAGTGCTAACTTTACCCCCCTCTCACCCCCTAAAGAGCCCATCTCTATACTGGAAGAATGCAAAGTTCCTGTAATCATGGCTGCACAGGTAAAAAACACACTCTCCAAAGCCAAGAACACAGCATCCATGGGACCAGACAACATCCCAGGCTGCGTTCTACACGAACTACATAACGAACTGGCACCCCACCTAAGTACCATGTTCAATCATAGCCTCACCTCAGGCTTTGTGCCTGCTGAATGGCGCACAGCAACGGTTATCCCACTCCACAAGGGGGGAGCCACCACGGACCCCGGGAACTACCGCCCCATTAGCCTGACGAGCCTGGTCTGCAAGGCGATGGAACATATCATCATGGAACTTATAAACAAAGACATTGGTAATCACCCAGTTCGGGTTTGTAAAAAACAGATCATGTCTTCTAAACCTGATAGACTTCTTTGAACAGTCACCAAAGCCGTAGACAAGGGTAAGGTGGTTCACACAGCCTATCTAGATCTTGCCAAGGCTTTCGACATCATCTCCCACTCTGGAATTATAGATAAACTCACTAAACTAGGTATAAATCCCTATGTCACAAGATGGGTTGCCAAATGACTCACTGACAGAACCCACACTGTGAAAGTAGCAGACTCCAAATCCGACTTCAGACCAGTGACAACTGGAGTACCACAGGGTTCAGTCCTGGGTCCTCTCCTGTTTGGTATCTACTTCTCTGAAGTACAGGCTAACACAGAAGGTCTTTGGCTAATGAAGTTCGCAGATGACTGCAAACTAGGAGCCATAATCGAAACTCCTAACGATGTTGACATCCTACAAAAGGGCCTCACTGAGACAGATGCCTGGTGTCAAAGCCATGGCCTCAAGCTCAGTGCCAGAAAGTGCATTGTCATCACCTTTGGTAAAAACTCTGTACCCATGAACTACAACATAAGCAGTAGTATACTTAACACCGAAAGTGTGATACGAGACCTTGGGACACAGGTGGATAGTATTCTCTCCTTTGATAATCACATCGCCACAGTAGTCAGGAAATCCTTCTATGTGGCACACCTCATCACTAAAGCTTTCTCATCCAGAAAAAAAGAGGTAATTGTTCCCTTTGACTCATCACTCATTAGATCTATTATAGAGTACAACTCCCCTTTAGGTATGTACCTCACAAGACATCTACAACAACTGGAAAGGCCGCAGAAATACCTCACAAAGAGGATTACCGGCCTCAAACAGATGCCCTATGCAGACCATATCAAAAAACTCCAGCTTTACTCCGTCGCATATCGCCTACTCAGAGGTGATCTCTGCCTAACATACAAAGCTATGTCAAACCCAGAGCTGTTGGACATGATCCACTTAAAGAAATCCCAATCCCTCCGAGCTACACGCTCTAGGGACGTAAACCTTGTCACCACAATAAACAGAATATGCCAGAGGGATAGATTCCTGTCCCAGAGACTTCCCATACTCTGAAATAAACTACCTATCTATATCAAACAAAGCTCCTCATTAGCACTCTTCAAGAAAAATCTTGATGATTGGATGGGAAATAGGAAATTCACCCCGGGGATCACCTCTGTGGCTCTGCTTGACAGTGGCACAGGAAAATAATTTTCTTGGGTGGCGAAAGCCAGGGTACCTTTTTGGCTGGGCTTGTATAGGCCCCAGGGCTGATAGCCTAGTACCTACCTATGAACCTATGAACAGTCAGAACAACATACCACTTTGCCAAATCAGCTGTTTTGTCAAAGAAAGGAACACTGAAACTTAAATGGCTACCATTTAGTGAATTCAGTTCTCACCATCACTATCAACCTCTTAGCACAAAACACCTGGACAAAGCCAGTAATGGGGCAATACAGCCCTCAAACATATTCAGTGAATTCAGTTCTCACCATAGCTCTCAACCTTAGCACAAAAAGCCTGGACAAAGCCAATAATGGGGGAATACAGTCCCAAAAATTGGGAAAATTTTCAAATATTCATCTTATAAACTTAGAAAATTGTTAGAATAAAAGATTTTGTGTTACTATGTACTTTCCGGAGAATATGAAGTCTGAAATTCAAATGCCTGTCAATTTTATTTATTTAACATTTGTTAACTAGGAAAGTCAGACTTGGAACAAAAGCCAATATTCAGCAGAGACCCAGGGAGAAATGGGAGGACACCAGAGCAAACCCACACAAACACAGGGAGGATATGCAGACTCCACA
>NC_056749.1:765760074-765775074 GCF_019279795.1 Protopterus annectens
CGTTTTGGGTATGTTGTCCATTGGATGGAAAATTGCAGGTATAGGCCAGGGATTACATCATTATCACTGCTTGACGGAGGTACAGCAATATCATGGGTATTCTATCTGAAGCACAGAAGGTTGGCAAAGTCATCCTAACTATGGTGTAGTGTTATGGCTGAACCCGGGACAATGGCCTACCCTGTACCTATGGACGTATGAACCTATATTCATAGTTTGTCACATTTACACTTGTCTATCCCCTATACTCTTTCTACAGTGTATATTTCTGTGGCACATGATTGTCCTCTGTATTACATGCAGGTATGCTGTGTACAGTGCACATACGTCACAGTTGATGACTGTGTATCTGTGTCCCTAACACTGTGATACTGAGGACTACCACACATCCTTCACAACATTACATGCATATGTCCATTCTATTCTTCTTTGGCCTATGGGGGGGTGTTAAGGCAAACATTACACAAGTCCCTGTATGTTCATAGGTTCATAGGTTCATAGGTTCATACTAGGCTATCTGCCCGAGGGCATTTACAAGCCTAGCCCATAGTTTTGTGGCTTATGCCACCCCTTTAGTATGGGGAACTATACCCATTATTTTGCTGTGCCTCTGTCGAGCAGTGACACTGAGGTAATCCCTGGTGTATATCTGCGATCTCCCATCCATTGGTCAAGATTTCTCTTGAACAAGGCCAGCGAGGTGCTCTGCCTCACATATACCGGGATTTTATTCCACAGCATAGGGAGTCTTTGGGTGATGAATCTATCCCTCCAGCATGTCCTATTAATAGCCGTGTTGAGGTTTAAGTCTCCCGCCCTTGTGGCTCTGACGGATCTAACTTTATTGAGGTGAAGCATATTCATCAAATCTGGGTTTGACATGGCCTTGTATGTTAGGCAAAGGTCACCTCTGAGCAAGCGGTAAGCGACTGAATAGAGCTGGAGTTCTTTCAGTCGGGCAGCATAGGACAGATGTTTGAGACCCGTTATCCTTTTGGTGAGGGACTTTTGTGGCCTTTCCAGCTGCTGCAAGTGTCGGGTCAGATACATTCCGAATGGGGCATTGTACTCAATCATTGGCCTGATGAGTGATGAGTATAGGGAGACTATGACCTCCCTTGATCTAGATGAGAATCCCTTCATGATAAGGTGGGCATTGTAGAAGGTCTTCCTAACTACTTTAGCTACATGGGTGTCGAATGACAGACTACTATCAACCTGGGTCCCCAGGTCCCTGATAACTTCTTCTGTGCTCAGTGGATTGCCACCTATTTGGTAGCTAGGGGTAACCTTGTTTTTGCCGAAGGGTATGACTATGCATTTTTTGGCATTTAACTTTAGGCCATGGCTCTGGCACCAGTTATCCGTTTCTGTGAGACCCTTCTGAAGGATATCTGTGTCAGATGCGTTTTCTACTATGGCGCCCAGTTTGCAGTCATCTGCGAACTTTGTCAGCCATAACCCTCCTGTGTTTGCTTGTACTTCGGAAAAGTAGATGCCAAACAAGAGTGGGCCCAGGACTGAGCCCTGTGGTACACCACTTGTGACAGGCTTTGAGTCTGACATGGCGCCAGCAACTCTGACCCTGTGGGTTCTGTCACTCAGCCGGTTTTCAACCCATCTTGTGATGTATGGGTTAACATTTAAGCTGATGAGTTTTTCAGTGATACCCGAGTGGGGTATTGTATCGAAGGCCTTCGCCAGATCGAGGTAGGCTGTATGGACTGCCTTTCCCTCATCAATGGCTTTGGTGACTGTTTCGAAAAAGTCAACCAAGTTTAGAAGGCATGATCTGCCTTTGACAAAGCCAAACTGGGATGGATCCAAAGTCTGCAAATTCCCTATGTCTTTATTTATGAGGTCCATTATGATCCTCTCCATGGTTTTGCAGATAAGGCTTGTCAAGCTAATGGGCCGGTGATTTCCAGGGTCGGTGGAGGCACCGCCTTTGTGAAGTGGGACCACAGTTGCAGTGCACCGCTCCCTGGGTACGTATCCAGAGGTAAGACTATGATTAAACAGCTGTCCTAGCTGTGGGTTTAATTCCTCGTTGAGTTCGTGGAGCACACAGCCAGGGACACCATCAGGTCCCATGGATGCTGTGTTTTTTGCTTTGGAGAGAGCAGTTCTCACTTGGGCATTGGAGATGTTTGGGGCTGCAATCGCTGGTATAGATATCTCTCCTTTCGGGAGGGGGGAGAAGTTTGCACAGAACCTGTCAGCCAGTATGTTGGCAATGTCTGTGGGATCAGTAATCTTCACATCATTTTGAACTAGTTCTGAGCATATCTGGGAGTTTCCTCCCAGGTTTCTAACATAGCTAAAGAAGGCCTTATGATTGTCTTTGAGTCTTTAGCTATTTTTCTCTCAGAATTTGCTTTGGATGATTTTATGAGAGCTCTTAGTTTTTTACTTATAGTGAGCAAGGGTGTCTTACCTTTTAAGGATTTTGCTCTATCTTGTAGTAGCTTCCTCCTTTGTTGTAGAGTTTGTTTATAGCTGGGGTCCACCAGACTGGACGCTTGCCTTTGGTACAAAGAGTCTTTGTTTTATGGGATTGCCTTATCCATGCAGTCCTGCAGGTGCTGGTAGAAGGCATTTGTAAGTGATTCAGCGGCTTGAGTACTGTTTTCCGCCGGCTCGGGGGCCTTAAAGGTGACCACACTAGTCTTTAGAAGTGTGAAGTCTGCTTTCTTGAAGTTCTTTACTGTGGTCGTTTTTATTTCAGGTGGGGGTGGGATGAGGACCTCCAGCGAGATTAGTTTGTGATCTGATATCACCAGTGAGGGGTATACTTCCGGTGTTGAACATTGTGCTCCCATGTTCGTGATGGTGAGATCAAGTATGTTTTCTCCTCTTGTGAGGATGGTGACTAGTTGTTCCATGGCATTTGAGTTTATGAATTCCAGGAACTTGTGGGCTAGGGTGTTTGGGCTTGAGTAGTGTTCCCAGTCTATATTAGGGTAATTGAAGTCACCTAGTATGATGGTGTTTGGTGATACATTTATCCCCTCTAGTGTTTTCAGGAAGGCCATGCGAGGTTCCTGTGTTTGTGAGGGTGGCCTGTAACATGCTACAATTTGCAGAGCAGTCTTGCCTATGGTTAATTGCACCTGTATGGTCTCCGATGCATCGTGCGTTGCCACCAGTGTTGAGGTGTGGGTGTCCTTGATGAATATGGATACCCCCCCTCCTTTCTTGGTATTGTCCGGATTTTGGGGCCGGAACGCATGATAACAGGTAAAACCTGATAGTGCTGGTGTGCTCTCAGGAGCCTTGAACCAGGTTTCTGTCACTGCACAGACATCGATGTTCTCCATACTGAGAAGGGCCTCGAGCACGTGCATTTTGAGATTTAGACTTCTGGCATTGATTAGCATTACCCTTATTATGTTTCCTTTTTTGTGTTCTAGGGTGGTAGGTTTAGAATTTGAGCCTTGCCTAAATAAGGCACTATGGGGGTGGCAAGAGCCTTTGCCAATATCCGGAATCCCAGGGGTGACAGGTGCAAGCCGTCCCTTGCGAAGCAGCGTGGCTTGTCCAGCATGTCATCCCAGGCAGACAGACATTGGATCCCCTTTGAATGACACCAGAGTTTAAGCCAATTGTTAAAGCTGATCATCCTATCTCTGTATTGTGGCATAATTCTTGGTGAAGGTAGGTTACTGCTCAAGGTCAGGGTCATACCTGCCTGGCCTACATAATCAAAGAGCTCCTCAATGTCTCCTTTCATGTAGTCCAGGAAGGTACATCTCAGGTCGTTTACACCACTGTGGACAATGACTGAGTCGTATTTGTACCTGCTGTTGAGAGACCTGAGTGCTTGCGTTATGTGGCAGATTCTAGCACCCGACAGGCAGCTTACTGTGGCCTTCTCCTTACTCAGTCTGGTGAGCGGGACGTCAGTGTGTCTGACTATGGAGTCACCAATGACTAGTGTGTCTGGCATTGTGTTTGGCCTTAAGGGCTGTGACTGTTTGACACTCTGACTGTGAGGTATATGTGTTGCAGGTGTTGTGTTCTGAGGTGGTGGTTGTTTGGGTGTATGCTTTGGTGGCCTCTGCTGTTTTGGTAGATTTATGATCAGAGCCGCCGAGTATGTCTTTGTGTGTTTATGTGTATGATTTGAGGTTGTGATAGTACTATGTGAGACTGGGTCTATGGTGTGTGTGGTAACCTTCACCTCCTGACTGGTCTTGCCAGTCCTATGTTGAGAGAGCTCAGCCTCCAGTTTGGCCATATAGTTGCATCTCTCGCATGTATTTGTGTTTTGTGGGAGGAGGAGAGGGTTGTCTGTGTACATGAGGCAATTGTAACATTGCCTCAATATTCCCAGGTTCACCAGCTGAGCAGGACGGGACACTAGCAACTGATCCCTCGACATGCTAGAAGGACTAGACAAACAACTGTAAAAGAGATTCCGGGGACGTGGGTTACCGAGAAATGGGGGTTTGCCTTTTTGGGGTGCTATATATAAGAGTGCCATATCAAGGTAATAAGTACTGTAGGAGCAAGTGCTAGGTTTAACAGATAGGGAAAAGTCTACTTGGAGTCAAGTAGAGATGATCTTTTTGTGCATGCTTCATGTTGGTGTCTGACCAGGCTCCGTTGCAGTCGTGTGTTGGACGGTAGTGTTTCTGTGTGTTTGCCATGTGTTTGTATTGCCGGTACATCTGTGGGGTTGGCACATGTTCCTCATTGCAGGGACACCCATCCTGGGGTTTGTGTCATGCATCTGCAATTGGCATGTGCCATATGTCCTGTACTATTCCCACAGTCGTGTATGCCTTCATGCACTACTACTGCGTGTTACTGGCTGTTTGTATGTGGTACACATGGACATTGTGGTGGTTGGCTTGACCTATTCCCATGCTAGAACATACACATCTGTCAATTACGTTGTTTAAATCAAACTGTAACACTCCTTCATCTTTTCAAAATGACAGTCAATAACACAGTAAGCTGAGATTAATAACGTTTTACTACTGTGCAGCAGGAGGCAAAGAACTATGCAGTACAAGTTTAGACATTTGTTTTACTCTATACATGTTACAGCTGTATAAGCATTGTGTATACTATCATCTTTGCACACATTAATGATGTGGTCAGTCACAGGGCATTTAAATCACTATAGTCCACAATGTTGTATTCCTACAACAGTGCTAAGGTAATGCTTATTAGATGTTTTCACATGAGGATAGCAAAACCTTGTGAGCCACATAGTCAATTAGAATGTACTTCGGTAAATTCTGCTCTGTCACGGTTCCAACACTGTTCAGATCCGGGTCACACTCCATTTCCTACTAGGTTCCTTTGTCTCTCTGGTGAGCAGCTGTACTCTGTGTTACATAGAGCTCACAAGCCTATCCTCCTCAGTGGAAGGATGACAGATATACCTGTACATACATTTATTATTCTCTAACCGAGCAGATGACTAATGCTGAATGACATTCACCTGCTGCACTGGTTACTGCCAGGGTCAGGGTTCAATCACACTGCAGCTACACCACAGGCAATTACATGCATGATAAGCTCTACTGCCATATTGTAAGATAGAATAATATGCATTATACACTTATTACTTCTAAAGTTGCACATCATATATATGTTTAAGTATGTATTTTGCTAACATTCTCCCTACTTTGATTGCTTCTATTCTATCCAGAAACATATACCACATTATTTCATTGCCTAGCCTCTTCCTCTCTGGAACGTTTAACTAGGCAAGTAATTTGTTGTACATTTCAAGAAGGATTGCATTTTGTATTGACAAATACCACTACAGGTCTTGATACATAGTCTCGGGTACAGATACGTCGACAGAGTCCCTGACTAATACTTACATGCAAAGTATCCCGCAATAGACACATGCTCCCAATATGAGCAGAACAACACAAATGGCAATCATGATATTCAGTATGACTGAACCCCATCCACCACATGGTTTGTGGAAATGGTTCGTCAGTGGGTTTGGGCCTGGTTCCGCCATGGATGACACCTGCTGTATTACCTCTAGGTGGGAGTTGATTCTGGTCTTTTTATGTGGTACTTGGACACAGCGATCCGCTTTAATGAGCGAGCACGTACCAATTCTCGCCGGCAGGGTGCAGTCGTGCGCTATTACATTTTGTGACACAACAGTTCTCATTGCATCCAGTTCATCAGTCACAAGTTCAGGAGCGGAAAGTCACATTCATCATTCCTCCGACAGGTTTTGACAACTTCCTCTGTTCCCTGATTGATTTCACTACTCCACAAGCTGGGAGTGTTCCAGCCCAGGTTATGACGCTGTCACTCAAGTCCATATGGATCGATATTCCTTTATCTCTTGCAGAAAACTGGAATGTCAGAACAGCTTCCATTTCACCCACTGGATTAGTAGGTTTCTCGACTGTGTTCCAAGTTCTTCGGGCTATGTGTGTTATAGTTCGTTTGTACCCAGAGGCAATTGTGCAGTATGTCATGTGACTAGAGCCAGATAACCCAAATAACAACTGCCGGACCAATTCTCAGGTAACCATTGATATGCTTCTTTCCCACAAACAAAATAACAATATTCTACTTTACTACTGATGCGGGTTACCTCTGCATGTAACATCTGCCTGTCTATAACAGAGGACTGTTTATACAATTCAGGATGTTTCTGCACATCCTTCCACGTTGTTCTCATGAAGCTTAAATACAGATAATGAATGGTGCTACAAGTAGTACTGTGATCTTTGGCTGTTATATGACATTTGTAAGACACAGTTATGTTACAAATACTCCCACCAACTTGAACTGTATCATGTTTATAACAACATACAATTACTTTTTGTGTAACAGGTAAGTACAGTGCCACTTTGTCCTGTGATCTCACAGAGCTTTTATCAAAGTGTAAATATTCACAAGTCTCAATGTATCCCCAAGGGGACACCATACATCGGAAGTCCTCCATATGATGTAGGTATGGCAGTACAAACACAGCAATTTAAAATGTTCATAGTGTGTACATGCACACGCGTCATGCCTAGGTAGTTGTTGAAGTGTGGAAGACACTCTGTGGCCAGTTCATCACGTATCACTATTTGTATCCGTGTAGTTATATGCAGGTAAGGTCCCAGCAAATGTAAAGTAAACACAAACATGGTTAATAGGTGTATCATCATTATGACAGTAAACCAAATGTCTTTGGGGTTGCTTTGTATTGTTATACAGTCTGGCCTGGGTGATTCAGGCTCTATGGTATATCAGCTACAAGATGTTGATCAGACTTGATATCCTTTACCGGTTTGAAAACTGTGAGGTGAACCCAGGACGACCTCTCAGCATACTTTACTGCAGTAGGCGTTGACAACAGTACCTGGTACAGACCTTCACACTTTCCACTTGCCAATTATCTTGTTTGGATAACAGTGACATACACACAGGATACTGGTGTCAGCTATGCGTCCGGCTTCACTTGCTCTTTATCTGTAAAAGACTTTAACTGCAAAACAGTGTTATTGGTTAACAATCCTCTCATGTCACCTGCTAATGAGCCATCGACCTCCGGCTCTGCAGGCATGACAGCTTTCCACTCTGGCACATGATATGCCATTCCACATACTACTTCCAAGTTGGTGCAACACTTTACATTTGGAACTGTTGTCATGCTCAGCAATGCTAGAGGTAGACAGCAAATGTAACTCGTCTGGGTGTCACCCACCAACCTCCTGTACTTATTTCTCGGGTTCCCATTGTATCAGCGCCAGCAGTCATGCTGACTGTGGGTTGTACATGCAATTTACATTCATGGAAATACAAAATAATCCCCAGGTTGCGTGATTGTCTGGTTCACTAAATGTGTTCTATTGTCACTGTAGCTTCTTTACAGTATGCCCGATCTCGGGATACTTAATTTACTGGCACCTTTGCCACTGCTGCTGCATCCGGATTCATGGTTGGGAATGCTTCTACCCATTTTGATTATATATATGTGTAGTCACTAAACAGTATTTCTTCCCTTCACATTTATTCAGATGTATGAACTCCATACAAATAGTATGGAACGGTTATGGTGGTGTAGGTAAACACACTCCCTTCGGTTTAAATGCTCCCTGTGCATGATATCTACTGCAAATGTGACACGCTACTCATGATGTTTGTATGTGGTTCCTAATTCCGTATGTTAGGGGTATTCTGTTAACCGAATGTACCATCCCCCCTGTTGAGACATGTCTCTACCCATGGCTCCACAAAGCCGCATATCTGACTACATTAGACGTTAATATTGGCTTTCTCACTGTGGATATGTGCAGTCCATCTTCAAGGATTGCTCCTCGTCATACCCACGTCGGCTTTTCTGCTTTCGTAGTTGATGTTTGCATTGTTTGTAACATTTCTACATGTAAAATGTCTGAGGATTGTCAGTCCTCATTCAAACATACACTTTCCAACTGTGAGGCTGTTTGTTTTGCAGCTGCATGAGCTCATGCCTTACCTTTCCTACTGTTATCCTGTTGCTATCTATGACCTGCACATTTACAATTAGCTACTTTAGTGGGTAACTGAATGGAATGTAATGCATTCAGGATCAATTGCGCATGATTAATCGGTTTACCGTGGATGTTATCATTGCCCTATTCTTCCACTGCTGCTCATAAACATGCACTGTACAGACAACATACTGACTATCGGGACATATGTCCACACATCAGGTTTTCGCCACAGTACAAGCACGTGTTAAAGCTATCTATTCTGCTGCTTGAGCAGACACGTTATGCTGCAGGGTTTGGGCGTCTACAATCTCATTATCAATAACTACTGCATAACCTACTTGATTCGTTCCTGTAGGACTCTGTCTACATGATCCGTACACATTAACTGTCACCTCTGCATCATCTAAGGGTATATCAGTGATATATCATGTCTGTGTGTAGTTATTTCATCCATTTCGTATAGGCAACTGTGTGGTGTGCCATACACAGGTGTCGGACGTGACGTTGATAGGTTTAATGTTGTACAACGTTCAATCACCATATGAGGTTGACTCAGTGGTATGGTCAGACAAGACAAATGTCTAGCACGGGTCAGGAATGCTATCTTCTCTTGCAGCAGAATGATCGCAACTGCAGGAGACATTCTCACAGTGAGAGGGTGGTATGATAACATTGAGGCCGGAGCCTGTACTGCCATGGGTGCTACAACAACTGCCTGTACACAATGTGGCACTGACCATGCCACAGTGTCCAACTGCAATGAGTGGTAAGCTATGTAGCGTTGCTTACTTCCATGCTGTTGCATCAAGACTGACGTCATATCTCGCCGCTTACAATCTACAGTCTGACAACATGTGTTATGATTATTCGGGAGACCTGATACAGATGTTGAAGCTATCAATCATTTTAGTCTGCAGACAGTTGTTTCTGCTACTGTAAGCCAGTGTAGTATGTGTTGTGCTGCCATAGGTGTATTAAAGATTAAGGCAGACAATACAGCAGATTCAGAAGCATTGTTTGGTAACCAGCTTTGACAAATGTTAGTCGGCACAGAAAGGACTTCATTCCCTTCTTGGTAGTTGGCTTGGGTGCTTGTGAAATTGCTACCTTCCTATCGTCATGTAATGTTCTACCCTACTTGGATACCACATATCCCAGGTACTTGACCTGTATTCTCTGTAGTTGCAATTTATGCTTGCTTACTTTATGTTCCTGTTCTGCTGAATATCTCAATGATGCTATTGTATCTTCCATACATTGCTGCTGGGTAGGGGCCGCAAGCAGAATATCATCCACATAAAGTAGAACTTGACTGGCCCCGGGTGTAGTAGACACCGGAATGTAGCTAGCCATCTCCTGTGGGAATATCGTTGTACTTTCACAGTATACCTGCGATAGCCGGGTATGGCTGTATCTGTTACCCTGAATGTAAATGCAAAGCAATACGGACTATCTGGATGTATAGGTATTGCAAAGGAAGCATAGCTTATATGTACCACGGTAAGATACTTCTGTGGCGTGTTCATAGCATTCAATATTGTGTGTGGGTCTGGCACCATCGGTACCCTAGGTATTATTACATGATTTACAGCTTGTAAATCCTGTACCATCCGCCATTCCCCCTTTGTTTTCCGATCAGAAGATACAGGGGTATTGCATGGTGAATAGCGTTTACTTTGTAGATGGGGAATTCACTCTGTGACTTTACAGATATCATCTGGTGTCCACGGTCTATACACTATGGGGGTTGGGTCCTGGCCTTCCTGTCCTGCATGAGGGTTCGGTACTTCAATTAATTGACAGATATCCTCACTCTGTTCTAGTGACTGTCTTCTTACTCGAGTGTCCCTAGGTATGTTACGAGTTCGGGATGTGGTTTCAATAGCTTCTCTTACATTTGGTCATTGTGATACCTCTGTTGCCACAGGATAACGTGGGGGGGACTAGCCTGTCCTCCCGCTTCATATCCTGGATGTGGTATCGGAGGTGGTAGAGGGGGGGGGGATGTCGCTACTACTGTATTATTATCTCCTTTGTGTACGTATGATGCTTTCGCATTTGTAGTGTTCTGTTCCCTTTGGTTCACTACCTCAATCCACCTATGTGCTTGACGGATACCCAATTTTCGCTGTTTTGTCGCCTGCACATCTTAGGGCTGCCACATTTTCAAATGCACAATGTGGGACATTAGTGTTCGGAACGTGTACTTTGCCTGGTAAAAGCATACCCACGGCCAGTACATAGGACAGGACTTCACTTTTTGCCAGGAGAGCTACCAATTCTTGTAGCATTTCAGTTGCTTATTCTGTTTATTATGATATTTTGTTGTTCCAGATACAATATTAGTGTTTTATGCTACCATTTGAAAAGATATCTGGGAAATCTTTGTCCTGAGATATCAAGACATTTGCCATTTGTTCAGTTTGTTTGCAGGACACAACTGGCCAAAGAGGGACTGTCCCTCACAGGGTGGGACAGGTGGTTACCCTAGAACATGTGCATCACATTTTCAGAGATTACAATGTTTCAGTAACGATATTTTGTCTAATATACCATCAATGTCATATTTATTACCCCATTTTGCTGAATATCTCACATTATGTGCTCTCTGCGATTGCATATACTTCACGTCACCGTCAAACGCGGATCACATGATCTGTTTGTTCACTAATCTCCCATATCCTCTACACGACTGTTACGTACCCTTCTCTCATACCACGTGGTATCTCCTTCCCTGTATCCACTGTAGTGTCTACAATGACTATTTACTCTGCTGTGTGTTCCCCTGACCTATGTTCAGATTTAACACTATTTGGATTGGTCTTCGACCCGCTATCACAACTGTTAACAGAAACACAATGTAGTCTGGTCCCTGATCTACAATAGAGACAAAGAGGCAAACACTCCTTACCTGAGCCTCCTGTTTAAGGCTGCACGTTTTCTTTTTGGGATCCAGTTTTCCGCTTTTCAGCCACAGATCAGACAGTGGACAGCTTCTTTACACACAACAATTCAGTCGGAGGTCTTTTCATTTAAGAAGAACCATTTAGGCAAATTCTCCTGCGCAGATGTCTAACCACCCATGCACTCTGACCTGTAGCTTACCAAGGGAATTCCGGATTACAAGGATCACAATGTCAAAGAAGTTGTTAAAACCAGACTGTAGTTATCAGTAGGCTTTTCTAAGTGACAGTCAATAACACGGGAGGCTCGGGTTCACAACGTTTTAGTAGTGTACACAGGCAAGCAAAATAATATACAGTCCAAGTATGAGAGTTTTGTCTGACTCTATACAGTAAGCAATTTCTTTATATAGTGTTTACAATCAGCTTTTGCCCACCTCACTGACGTAGACGGTCACAGGGCATTTCCATCACTATGGTCCGCAATAGTCTATACATACGTGGGTGCTGGGGTCGTGTTTTTAAAATGTTTTCCCATGAGAATAACACAGCCTTGCAAGGCACCTGGTCAATTACAGTGTCCTTCTGTGATTGTAGCTGTTTCAAGGACCCTGGACTGTTCCGATACAGTAGTCAGTTCATTTCTTAATACGTTGCTTTGTCTCTCTGGTAAGGAGTTGTACTCTTATCTTCGATAAAGCTCACAAGGCCATCCTCCTCAGGGGAAGGGGTGATGTTATGCATGTACATACATTTATTGTTCTGTAAGCCAGCAGATAATTAATGCTGAGAGACATAAGCCTGCTGTACTGGTTACTGCCAGGGTCAGCATTCCATCACACTACAGCTTAGCTTCACCAATTACATGCAGGATCAGTTCTACTGCCATATTGTACGGTACAATTCAATGCATTATATAGTATTTCAAGTCTAAACTGGCACTTCATATGTGTTTCTATATATATTTTTCGAACAACATCCATCCGGCCATATGCATGTTGTTCCGTCCTTTACCTTGACCGTGTGTATTTGGCCATCCGGCAACGCTACCCTCCACATGTGATGTCCCACCTTCCCCTTCTTTGCCTGTAGCACCCTGTTAGGACTTCCTGTTTGGTAGGCACGTGTTCCGCTATATGTCTTCAACTTCTCTGCATAGCTAATCATCGATGCGGTGGTTCAACAACCCGACTTGCCACATGTGTACAGTTATGTGCACCGTGTCGTATGCAAACCTATATGGTTTCGACGGGTACATACCACATGCGGGATGTACACATTCTGCAGACACATTCACATGCATCCATTTCCATATCTGTACCTGAGGTGGGTTGGTGACATGTGGGGTACGTATTTGCCCGCGTGGCACTGCCTAACACAAACATCTTACCACATTTCAGGTATGCACATTGTGTGTAGGTGTATAGCTGCACACGGATGCTAGCAGGTTTGGGTGCACAGGTGTACATGGGTGGGACTTACATGCTACAATGAGGCTATTGTGTATTACATCTGAATGCATGGGTTCTGCTTCTGGATATTACACTTCAACATATGCCATCCAGTGTATGCGACAGAGACGTTGCTGGGTGTGGGATATGCTGCTATGCACATGTTTGCCTTTGTTTAAGGTATCTTGGTTCCTTCCTGTTGTTATGTCAACACAGCTACCCGGCTATGTACTGTCACTACTGCTTGTGACCATTATGGTTGGCACCTTTTCCAATGACCATAGTGGGACATGTTTTGTGGGAACATCGGATTTTGCAGGACAACACATACCTACAGTAAGTGGAGTTGACAGGACTTTACTTGTTTGCCATAATATACGTTTATTCTGTTAGCATTTGGGTTCCTTATTCAGTTTCTTATGCCATGTATGTGTTTCATATACAAATTATATGTTTTATGCTACTATTACATGTATATTGCGGGAATATTTTTGGCAGGGAATCTCAGGTCATTGTCCATTTTTTCGATGTTTGCAGGGACACAACTGTCCAATGAGGGACTGTCCACGGCACATTGGGACAGCTGGTATCCCTGGTGACCATGCCCATGTCGCTACTGGGGTTGCCACCTTTTCCAGTTGCCAAGGTGGGATATTTCCGGGACTCACATCTGAGTTTACAGACCGACACATACACACGGTCACTATATAGCATAGAACTTCACTTGTTTGCCTAAATAAAAGCTTATTGTTGTGGCAGTTTGGTTGCTTATTCTGTTTCTTGTGTCATTTAGGTATTTCAGTTACAGAAATAACCAATTCATGCTACCATTACATTAAATACGGGATATCATTATGTCCTACACTCTTAGCACATTTGCCATTTTTAATATTTTTTTTCGGGACACAACTGGCCATAGAGGGACTGCCCCTCGCAAAGTGGGACAGGTGGTGACCTTAGTCGCTACTCCTATGTCGGTGCGGCGCGCTGACATGCTGCTGTACACCTTCTCTGAGTATAACCAGTGACGGTGCACTGCGGGACAAACGCGGTCTCATGCGTATCCTTTGCTCCTTGGACGGGTACACTTAAGCCTTCGTGGGTTGTATTTGCTTATCTGTTTAGTTGGGACGGGTACTATGTTGCATACTCTACGTGCGTTTCATTCTGCACGGGCCCTGGCTGCTGCCATTACTATTATGGGCGGACCGTGGCAGTCAGCACATTAGGTTGCTCACCGCATGCCGGCTTAGCCACGCCTCCGGACGCATCCTACTTGGGCTCGCTCACGTACACTACGCACGTGTCTGTGATTGCGGTGCACTCTCATTAATATGCATATGGCGCTACTACGCCGGCTATTCCCTGCACCGCCGGCGCAGCCCTTACGCCGGCCTTGCGCCGAGCTTCATGAATCCTGGGGCAAGTGTTTGTTATTTTTACTCAGAATTTACACACATTTATTTCCTGCAAAATCCAAACCAAAAATTCCTATATCTCTAGCTAAGTAGTCATGTTTCTGCAAACACAAAATTTCCTGAGAGATCGAGCTGAGACAAGTCTGTAAAACCAGGAAATGTAACATATAACCAAGCTATATCTGTTTCAGTGTCTAAGAACCCAGTCTGTGTCAGATTAATTTCTACACCCATGGCTATTTTTTTCTGTCACTCTGCAGAAAGCCATTTACAGACATGATCTCTGTACCATCTTAAAGTGTGCTGCAATTCCATAGCTGCATTTGAAGTTTTTCTGAATAAATAGCAACAGCTCCTGCTTGGATTATCAAACAGATATAGTGAGGTAAAGTTTTGTTACCTGCCCCATGTTAGAACTGCCAAAATTAGCTATTAACTTAGTAAGCATTAGGGAGTAGAAAAGGTCATTCACTACCCAGAAATATGAGTATAGGTCTCCTTATAACTTCAAAGCAAGGCAATAAAATGTATGTTATCTGAGAAAAAATGATGGCATTCATTCTGATGAGGTGTACTGTAATAGTTCTCTAGTTAACTCGAGTATGTGACCACTGTGCCAGTCATAGGAAAACATTTATATAGTTTGAGATACTGTCAAGTGAGCGCTTTCTTATTAACTCTTTCCTCATCATCACATAAGTTAAATATTTATTCCCATTTAGATGCATGGCTTTTTTAAAATGTATTTATTTATTTGTTTATTTATTTA
>NC_056749.1:765780074-765790312 GCF_019279795.1 Protopterus annectens
TACCCATATTCCTTAATACAGTTCATGAATCATGGTTGCTCTTGTGTCTGAGAATAATTACCCATATTCCTTAATACCATTCATGAATCATGGTTAGTCTTGTGTCTGAGAATAATTGCCCTTATTCCTTAATACAGTTCATGAATCATGGTTACTCTTGTGTCTGAGAATAATTACCCATATTCCTTAACACATTTCATAAATCATGGTTACTCTTGTGTCTGAGAATAATTATCCATATTCCCTAATACAGTTCTTGAATCATGGTTACTCTTGTGTCTGAGAATAATTACCCATATTCCTTAATACAATTCATGAATCATGGTTACTCTTGTGTCTGAGAATAATTACCCATATTCCTTAATACAATTCATGAATCATGGTTACGCTTGTGTCTGAGAATAATTACCTATATTCCTTAATACAATTCATGAATCATGGTTACGCTTGTGTCTGAGAATAATTACCCATATTCCTTAATACAGTTCATGAATCATGGTTACTCTTGTGTCTTTCACTCTGATTGCTGTCCTCAGCTTTCCATGTTTCATATCTATCCCATTTACTCCTCATATATATGATGATCAGAGTTGGCACTTTGGTGTACAAATCTATAACGGTCTATCTGGTGGCCCCTCTGCTGTCACTCAGGTGCTACATGTATATGAGATGCAGCTGTGCAGTGCTACACTGAGTGCATGAACTCATCTTTACTAACATGTTTTGTTGTGATATCTTTCACACCTGTCAACAAAGGGTAAATAAATAAATAATAGCTCCAGATGCGGAGTACCCTATCCTACTTCTTCCATTTGCAGTATATCGCTCTTTAATTATGTGGTCCTTTTCCAGAACTGCTAGTGTTATTTAGTGCCTAATACATGTCTTATGATCTCTGTGCCTCTTCAAGCCATGACCACATCAAGAAGTTCTACCACACAGGTGTGCAACACTCGTCTCTGTGTAGCAGTCTGAACATCTAGATTGGTTAGTTTCCAAAACAAGTTATTTGTGAAAACCTAGAGAAAACTATCATTATGGATTTTGATGAGGTAAATGCTGCAGCACTGATGCAAGCTTTTCTTCTTTCCTTTAACATTTTCTTCACCTCTCTCATTTCATAGGGTATCTCTGCATTCTACACAGCTAACATGCACTCACATCTCTTTCACATATACTCTGTATATGGTAGCAGCTACACTGGCGCCAAGTAAAATATCACAATCTACATAGATTCTTGAGAGAAAGTGGCTGGCGGAAACGAATCAGCCAGCTGTAGCTGAAACGTGGGAGCTTAGGGGAAGTACAGGAACAGCAAAGGTGAGTCTAGGCTGGGGAGTGTGGGGGGAGAAAGGTAATAAAACAATGCACAAGTCAAAGCAGGTCAGTGGGTTAAATATGCATTGAGAGTGGGGGATTGCTTGGGAGAGAACAGAAAAATGATATGTAATCTTTACACTATAAGTGGTTGAGCAGTGCCACCTAGTGGCAAAATATATAAAATATAGCTTGGTGGGTAAGGGAATTAAGTGACAAAGAAAAAAATGCTCTAGGCTGCTTAGCAGGCGTGAGGAAAAGCACAGACACTATGGTAATTGTAAGATATAAATTTAGTTAAATGTGGAGCTCAGCAAGCAACAGAGGTAAGATTTCAAATAAGGGAAGGACTAAGACACGGTTAGGTACTAAACTTAATGTTACAGCAGTAGCAGGACACAGGCTCCTGTAGCTTAAGAAAACTAGGTTATGCTGTAATAGGTCTTGTGGGGGAGGGGGAGGACAGAATAGACCAGACAAAGTGGTGGATAACCAATAATATAATGAAAAGGGTTGGCCCTGATTAGGCTACAGTTGTTCTTGTGGGGAGGGGAAGGATCAGAATAGACCAGAAAAGTGGTGGATAGCCAATAGTGTGATGAAAAGGGCTCGCCCTGATTTCACAGATATGCAAGTCTACAGAAACAATAAGAAAAGGCAGTAGGTACTCTGACTTGCTTGTTTTGCATATCTTTCTTTCTGAAATAAAATAAGCCAATTTATCTTTGGAAGCCAGAGTTTCTCTATGACTCTGCTGTGAGGTATAGCATCAAAAGCTTTATTCATACTGAAGTATCTCCCATGGACAGATAAATCTTCACCCAGGTTGGCAGTCACATTTCAAAGAAATACACTAGGCTATGCATAGGCATATGACCAAGAGCAAGCTAGGCCATTTTATTGTGTATCAGGGGAAGGAGGGTAGAACTGAGGAAGCATCCATAGTAGATGAAGTATGCAATGAATATGGAATTGTGGGCTGTGAGTCATCTTTCATCACTGATGTTGATTTTTAAACTGTAGAGCAGGCTATGCTAATTCTTGGTAATGTTAGAAGTCACTCGAGTACATTCCAGAAAAACAAACATATATTGTTCCATGCTGGCTATGCAAGTGTTTTGTTCTAATATGTTTTCAGTAGAATCAGTCTTTCTGGAAATGACACTATTACACTTCATACAGTGTACACTTTGGGACCTACCACCAAATAAGATCGT
Source organism: Protopterus annectens (assembly GCF_019279795.1). Taxonomy (NCBI): domain Eukaryota; kingdom Metazoa; phylum Chordata; order Ceratodontiformes; family Protopteridae; genus Protopterus; species Protopterus annectens. The sequence goes on from NC_056749.1 coordinate 765,782,609, forward strand.
TTTGGTTTTCTTGTCACAAAAGATTATACTGCTGCCAAAAGCCCCCAGCTCAGTGAAATTTGCATATTGTTGATTATTCACCTAAAAGCCATGGGGTCATGTTATAGTCGGTCAGTAACAACTGCATGATGTGCTCTGAATTAGCAAGGAGATTTTATAAGCTATCAAAATTATTGTAAAGAGACGAGGGGATGGGCTTGGCATAATCGTTAAGGTGTTCCCTTCATAAACAAAAAGTACAGGGTTTGATTTTGACCTTGGATTATTAGCTAGGCTTAAAATGGCCCTTCAGTGCAATTAATCTAGTATTCACCTATGAATTATGAACTCCCTAGTGCCCGTTAAGAGTGTATTAGTTTCCTTGTGCCTGACGTCAAAAAGTGTTGTTTTCTTTTTAACACTTTCTCTTGAAGTTAATATCTGAAGTAGACACATTTATAAAAGGGCACACCACTTCATGCATGTCTTCTAGACAGACTGTGAAAAATGACAGAGACAAAATGCTTTAGAAAGAGTCACAGAGAAAAAACAATGTGTGAAACCTTTGTCTCTGCTGCTGGGAATTTCATTAGTAATCTTTACTCGTAATGTGTTGGTGTCATACTCAGGTCTGAAGTTGTGTTACATGTCAGCGAACAGACAGGAAAAGTGTTTCCTCCCAAACACATTGTCCAACCAGTTAACTAGTATTTTGCTTTGAAAATGATTGACTGGCACAGGATTCCTCCTTGTGCATTACCATTATGACAGGCTCTATCTCTGGATGTGAACATTCTTTGTAGCCTACACCCTGATTAATGGCATCTGGACAGGCCTGGATGGAGGCTATGCCATTACCACACACATATGGGGCCAGACTGAAACTGGACTTGTCAGACCTCCTACAATGTTATTATTGTCAACCTCCAAACAGGGCTTTTGTAAAGGATGAATGGAGGACAGAAACTGTTATCCCTTTAAATGAGGGCCATCAATAGAGCCTGGAAATTATAGACCCATACATCTGACCAGCCTCATCTGTAAGGCTATAGAAAGGATGAATATGGAATTAATAAATAAGGACACATGTAACCTACAGACTCTAGACCCAAACCTATCGTGTTAAGGATAGATCCTCTCTACTTAACCTGACTGACTATTCTGAGATGGTTAATGAAACACTGGATGAGGGGGAATCAGTATACACTGCATATATAGACTTTGCAAAGGCACTTGACACTGTCCCACACTCAGATGTCTTAATTTTAACCCAATGCAACTCATTGAATAGAAAATTAGCTCAGTAGTAGATCCCAGGAAATTAGGGTGGGTGGATCTTCAGATACCAAAACACCTGGCACTAGTGATATACCCCAGCGTCCAGTCCTTATTCCACTTCTCTTTAACATTTATATACTGGAGGTCAAAGCTACTGTTAAAGGTTTTTGACTAAGTTTGCAAATGACTGTAAACTTTGGGCAATCGTAAACTCCTCAAAGGATAACACTGTCCTCAAAAAACAGGGCCTTTCTCAAGTGTCAAAATGATACTAAAACTGAATGCCAAGAAAAGTATAATAATATCCTTCAGCAAGCAAAAAGGCCATTGTAGCTATCACATTAACAACCCAACCCTAAAAATCTAGTAGTTAGGAACCTGGGAACCCATGCAGACAATGAACTGTTACTCAGTCACTACTTATCCACTACTGTTAGAAACTGATTTTTCATTACACAGTTTATTATTAAGGGTATGGTGCTCAGGACCAAGGATGTGATTATTTCACTGCAGTCTCCACTCATAAGGCCAGTCATTGAGTATAATGCCCCCTTCGGTATGTACCTAGCCAAATATCTGACACAAGTATAATGCCCACAAATTTCTTACCTAGAAAATCAGGGGCCTAAATCATAAAAACTATGCAGACCATCCCAAGCTCTTGTCTGTCTTTTTTGTGTCATACAGATTACTGAGGAATGAACTCTGCCATGCATACTGACCCTCAACAGACCCTATCCTGTCCTTCCTACTGCTCATCCACAAGTCCAGTGGGGACATAAACACTCACTCAAGCAATCTAAAAGTCTTTTACAATGTAAATAGAACATGTTGGAGGGACAGATAAATATGGCAGAGAATACCACTTCTTTGACATTATCTTCCTTTCCTTGTAATGCAAAGTACTTCTCTTACACTATTCAGATGTAATCTGGATGAGTAGATGAGTAACTGCAAATTCACCCTTAGCTTAGCACCCATGTTAATGTTCTTCTCATCTCTGTGCTATTTATACTTAACATATAAGGGCAAAAATCTCCATGGAGATGTAAGGCTGGGCTTCTAAAGATCCTCATGGATCTATAATAGTTTAATAAGTAACTATGAATGTATTAATGGGATATTCGTAGCAAAAAATCACTGTATCATTTTTATTCCCTTCTAAGAGCTTCTTTACTTCTTTTGTGCGACTACCTTTTACATTGATTACCCATAACTGCCTCCATGTTTGCTCAGGAATAGAAACACTAGTTGCATCGAGAGGGGATTTGTTTATCTCCCTTACAAACTGCCAGATTCTGCTGCAATGAGTTTCATATTTTAGAACTACTTGCTGAAGTCAGAAGAGTCTTTGCTTACTTTCCCTTGTGGCATCTGTATTTGTTACATAAATATTTACAATATTTTATGTTTATATGTGAGTTTGTTTCTTAGAACCATTCAAGGTAAGACCTTCTGCCAGCCATACTCTTTTCTTTATGATGCTCACTGAGCACATAAAATATTTAAAACTTAACAGTATACTTTATATTCCAGCAGTGCAATGAATTTGTAAAAATCTAGCATATAATTGCAACAACTTTTCCTGCTGACATAGGTTGGCTTCAAAATCATAATTCTTATTATTGGAAGAAATAATGCTAAAAATGCAAGATATCTTGAGTTTTTCTGTTGTGGAGTTACAGTACTTTTATATTTGTTCCTTTTCTTTTAAAGCATAATTCATAAATCAATCCATTCTGTTAATTTTAGCAACAAACTTCAGTCTATTACAATGGGATAGACGGACGGTAATACATCACTGACAAGCAGCAATGAAAGTTTTGTATTAACACAACTCCCAGCAGAAGAAAATCAGAATTACTGGATGTAGGATTTAATATATAAGCAATGATTACTTGGCTACAAAGCAACCTTACAAATGGTCAGCAACCTATTGAACTACAGCCTAGTTCCTTATCTTCGAGAGAGAGAAATATTTTTTTGTATATGCTGGTAACTTATAGGATTGCTCAGGGAAAAATACCCAGCACATGGAGTGCATAAAATGTAGAAGTGCTAAGAATACAGAAGATACAGCCGTGCAGAGACAGAGCAGAGATGACAATCTGGCTTTGTCATGTTTGACTCACATTTGAACACAATTATGTGTTCCAGATTAACAGAAAATAATCAGACTGATACCAAGAATCTACTTGTGAAGTTATATATTTAGGATCTTTAGCTAAGATATATATTGTTTGCAAATAAATCTTGTACCAGCCAGTTTTCAGCAGGATGGATTAGAACAATTATAGAATGAGATGTTTTGTAAAATGGCATTGTGTGGGTTAAAAAGTGGTGAGCTTTGACACTAACAAATCTTAAATCCCAGATGGGTTCTGTCTAGCCACAATAAAGCAAACACAAACTAGAAGAAACATAACTTTGTACTAGATATTAATTTGGCCTGAAGGAATGGCAACATTGATATATAGTCAATGCATAATAAGTAAGTTTCATTAAACCCAGTCAGAATCACAGAAATGTGCCACAAACTGAAGTGGTCAGAGCTATTATTATTATTATTATTATTCTTACATTGATTGCAGTGTCTGGCAAATTTACAGTATATCATTTATGGAAATGAGAACATGAAAAAAACAGCTTACAAATAATATAACTGCACATCTCCAAGTGACAAATAGATGCAGTTTTAATAGCCAAAGTGACAGGTATCCTACTAATTGCCAAAAAAGCATAATCTCTTATTTTGCTTGCATAATGAAAACTCTAAAATTGCCATACCTCAGAGAAAAATGAATATTCTAGTAAATAGCCATCTCAAACTTAATATATGCAAGTTTGATTTTTAGCCATTTAGTTTCCACGTTTCACGTCTAGCTCTAGCAGGTACCAGCATTTCATATGGTTGCATATATGGGCATTTCGTTGTGAATAAACTATTCAGAAAATGTCTGACATTGCGAAGTAGTTGCAATAAACATATTTGTTTTATTTTACTAAATATTCTTGCACTGCCTTTTGTTGTGAATGGTCAGAAAAGTTGCTTTGTTCTTCTAGCAGCTATACAATGATTAATGATGCAGTTTCCTCATTGAGAAACTTTGTGAGATAGATGCAGTCCTGGAACAAGTTAATTTTCTGAGCAGAGGTACATGCCGTTCTGTTTCTTTTGCACTCAGTCTTCTGGGCAACAATTAAAGCTGCATCTTAATCACACGTTAGCTCCAGTGTGATCCATATTAGGGTTGAAATGCTAAAGAAATGCCAGATGTTATACCCTTTCAATGAAAAAACTGTAGCTGACAAAGAGTACAAAGTGTGGATATCTGTGCTACACACTTATGAATCTGTCCCAATGGAAGGCAAAACTCATACTTTGTTTTTCTTTTGAAGTCTGGCGTGTGTGTGTGTGTGTGTGTGTGTGTGTGTGTGTGTGTGTGTGTGTGTGTGTGTGTGTGTGTGTGTGTGTGTGTGTGTGTGTGTGTGTGTGTGTGTGTGTGTGTGTGTGTGTGTGTGTGTGTGTGTGTGTGTGTGTGTGTGTGTGTGTGTGTGTGTGTGTGTGTGTGTGTGTGTGTGTGTGTGTGTGCTTATCTGTGTGTAGAAGTATGCGTCTGTGTGTGAAGGGGATGTGCATATCTCTGTGAGATTGTGAGCATACGAATGTGTGCGTCTGTGGGTTTTTCTATATTGTTTTCTGTGTTTATGGAATCTCACTCTGTAGCCCTGAATTAATTGGATATGATATCTTAATCCTTTGAAAATGCAAGTTTTTGTCTTGGATCTCTGTAAATTTACGATTCACAATTTGCAAAACAGACTCATTCATACTTTAATGGTTAAAAATGTTACTGATCCTATATAGCACAGCACATTTATAGATTCTATGTCCTTTACCTTAAAGTTAACAGTTAGCTAAATCAGTGATGATTTAGAACATACAATTAGCAGATTCTGTTGCTGATATATTTTCGTTTTAATTTCTTACCAAAAATGACGAAAGACACAATAGCTGCCATTTTTTTCTTCTTAAGAAGAAGTTGCAGAAGTGCAGTTAAATAACCTGTTTCCCTTCTGAAATGATGAGCCTGTCTAGTGCATATAACAGGCCATGTGCAGTGGCTATCACATCTTAGCTATACTGGCCCCATGTCTGTCTGCCCACAATCCCAGCAGAAACGATCATCCTCTCGCCACGCAACTCTTACATTATCTTTCTCATACCCTTCCTCCTTGGAAAGCAAACAAAAGGTGACTCTCTCGCTCTCTTTCTCTTTTATTTGGATTTTTTTTTGCAATTTTGTTTACTGAAAATGTACTAAAAACATTATGAAGGAGGACGTTTAAAATTCAACAAAAGGAAAGCACAAGGAATGAAAACAAAGTAAAAGTAGGAATGAAACAACAGACTAGGCCTTCCTCCATTATGATGTAGTTAAACTGAGTCAACATCAGCAAATCACAATTTATACAACATTATGTGAATAAATGAAAACATTAACCCGCAGCAAATGTAAATGCAGCAGACACTGATAACCGCCTACCCCCTATTAACAGTTCATTCCGGTGTGATATCAGATATGATTAATTTATGGCAGCAAATGTGTGAAGATGCCACCTCCCATATGGAAGCATATAGACCAGGCCATACACACACACACGCACACACACACACACACACACACACACACACACACACACACACACACACACACACAAATCATTGATTATCATATACTATTTACTTCAATATTCCATGTACTATTCACTTTATGTGTACTCAGTAGTAGGAACCAAGGCCCTAATCTCATGTGGAAGCTTAGTGTCATAAAAAAAGAATTCTAGATTTATAAGAAGTTCATGGGAAACACAGGTTTATTTATTTATTACTGTTTGTTGACTGGTTGAATGAACTGTCCAACAGATCTTTTTCTGTTATAACACAGGCTCAGAGAGCAGCATGCAATTGATTTTACATAATGAGATACTTTACAAATAAAATAATAAAACAACGTTAGTAAATACATATTATATAACAGTGAGGTGAGATATTGTTCTAGTATATATAAAGAGTGCAGGAATAGTTGAGAGTCAAATAACATAGGGAAATTAAGTAACTGACAAATATACAGATTGCAAATGTTGTTAGAATTAACTATTATTTCAATAATAGTTGCATGAGGATTCTGAGAGACGTTGCTCCTTAAGGGCTTTTTAAAATTCTAACAAGTTTCTTGAGTTTTGACTTCTGCAGGCAAGTGGTTCCAGATTGCAGATCCCAGTCTGGAGAAAACTTTTTCATCAACTGCATATTTGAAAGATGGTCAAGCCAGCGAGAGGGAGTTGTCTTATGTACTTCTTAGATCATACAAGTTTTCCTGAATGTGAAACTTCCATTTTAGACAGTAGCCTTGTTTTAGAACTCCACTAAAGTCAGTGGGCTGGGTAGATTTGTACTCCCGTTAGTTATGTGTTGCTAGTTGGTGTTTTCTAGCAATTTGCACTGGTGAAAGAAAGGGCCTGCTAGGAGAAATTATTTACAGTTTGTTTTCTCTCATTTGTATTCTATGGGCGTTTTTGGTTAAGTGTAGCACAAGAAAAGGGGAGAGGATATCACAGCTTAGGAAGCAATACATTTTAAGCACTAGATAAGGGGGCTTTAGGGGGGAGAAGATGAATGAGCCCATAAAAATGTAATTGTGCTAAGATTGTGTTTGAAATACAGTCTGTGTGCCTTGTAGAGGAGAGAGATAGGTCAGGAATAAGTCCTAGGTATCTCTGTCCAATAACATTTGGGACAGTGTTTCTCCAACCTTTGACCCCATTCTAATTTTCGCATTTGCTTTAACTTTCTTCATTTTGTCAACTGCATGTATGTGGTTTAATCCAGGATAACAGGATTTGACAATTTTATGGAATCTCCATGTCTCACCAAATGCCCTCTCAAAATATATCATGCAAAGTAGCGTGCCCCATGCAGTATAACAGACAGTAATAACATTAGGCATCAAAAGTCGCAATTTCATATTTTTCAAAATGGGTATTCATATCTATTATGCTCCATAACTTACTAGCAATAAAGATTCATTTTTATCCTTTATGAATACATGCATGTAAAATAGTGCAGCTGAACCTGGAAAAAGTTGTAGTAAATCCATGAGCGCATAATAGTATGTCCTCACATAACTGTCTGTTGTGAATGTTGAATGTGTTTTAGAGGGACATTCTCTGATCCAGTATGACTTGAGAAAAGTGTACAGAAGTTAAGCACTTACCATATTGTGTGTATTTTGCCATGGAGTGCCATTTTTGTGGATCACTTAACATATTGTTTACAGCTATGGAAGGTTTATAGTGTGAGGTAAGTGGTTTGTTTTGTGTTTTCGTCCTGTTTCGTGGCTATGCTTGAGAGTCAAAAATGCTATATCTGGCATGTGGCTGTGC
>NC_056749.1:765790812-765927720 GCF_019279795.1 Protopterus annectens
TGTGAGATTAATAATTAGATTTGTTAAGATATTATAGTTTGTAGTATTTGTATTCTTAAGAGTGGAATTAATTTGAACACCCAGGTATTTAATTTGTGTATTGCCCCAGTTAAAGCATTTATAACTTCATTTTCATAGTCGTCTTTTTATTTATTAACAAAGTCTGGGCCTTCTTATGATTAAAAGTAAACCTTCAAATAAATCTAAAGTGTTAAGTAGCTGATCTAAAGATGTATCAATGTCTCCACTAGTTAGTAACAAATCATCCGCAAATAGCTGAATCTTTGGAAATATGTTACTATTTAAATTATAGCCTTTAATGTGAACATTATTTCTAATATAGTTGGCTAGTGGTTCTACAGCTAGAGTGAAAATTAAACGGGAAAGAGGGCAACCTTGTTTTGTTCCTTTTGTAAGTTCAAATGAGGGGGATAAGAAAGAGCCTATCTTTACAAAAGAAACAGAGTCTTCATAAAGGTTTCTAATTAATTTTATAAAATTTAGGGGAAATTTATAGTGTTGTAAAGCTTTAAATAAATAGGACCAACTCAGTGAATCAAAGGCTTTGTTTATGTCTAGACCCATTATTGTTAATTCATTTTTATTTTTATTAGCTAAATCTATAAGAGTCAGAAGTCTTATTATATTATCTTGGACTTTTCTGTGTTTAATAAAACCTGTCTGATCTACCTCTATTAGGCCAGGTATAATGGAATTGATTCTGTTTGATATTATGCTCATGAACATCTTATAATCTATATTTAATAGTGAGATGGGCCTATAGGAGGAACAGGAAGTAGGATCTTATCAGGTTTAAGTATGGGAGAGATTAATGAATATCTCCATGTTGGTGGGATATTATAAGTAGTTTTGATTTCCTGAAATGTGTTTACTAGTATTTTTAAGGTATTATCAGGAAGGATTTTATATATTTCAGGAATTAAACCATCTAACCCTGGTGCTTTATTATCCTGGGACTTATTCTTGACCTATCTCTCTCTTCTACAAGACACACAGAGTGCATTTCAAACAAAATCTTAGTACAATTACATTTTTATGGGCTCATTCATCTTCTCCCCCCTAGAGGTCACTTATCTATTTCTAAAAAAATGACTGCCCCCTAAACTGGACTATGATCTCCCCCCGTTTCTTGTGCTACACTTAACAAAAATTCCCGTAGAACACAACAGTTAGAAATCAAAAATTGTAAATAATTTCTCCTAGCAGACCCCTTCTTTCATCAGTGCAAATTACTAGAAAACACCAACAGGCAATACATAACTAATTGGACTACAAATCTTCTCTGCCCACTGATTTTATAGTTCTAAAACAAGATTGCTGTCTAAAAAGGAAGCTTCATAGTCAGGAAAACTTGTATGATCTAAGAAGTACACAAGACAACTCCCTCTCTCTGGCTTGACCACCTTTCAAATATGAAGTTGTTGAAAAAGTTTTCTCCAGACTGAGACCTGCAATCTGGAACCAGTTGCCTGCAGAAGTCAAAACTCAAGAATCTTGTTAGAACTTTAAAAAGCCCTTAAAGACCAACTCCTCTCAGAATCCTCATGCAACGTCTATTGAAATAATAATTAATTCTAACAACATTTGCCATATGTATAAATGTGAATTACTTAATTTCCGTATGTTATTTGATTCTGAACTATTCCTGCACTCTTTATAAATACGGGAACAATATCTCACATAACTATATAATATGGATTTACTAATTTTGTTTTATTGTTTTATTTGTAAAGTATCTCATTATGTAAAATCAGTTGCATGCTGTTCTCTGAGCTTGTGTTATGACTGAAAAAGAGTTGTAAGCCAATTCATCCAACCAGTAAACATACAGTAATAAATAAAGAAACCTGGGTTTCCCGTGAACTTCTAATAAATCTAGAATTCTTTTTTATGACACTAAGCTTCCACATGAGATTAAGGCAATGGCTCCTACCACTGAGTACATATAAAGTGAACAGTACATGGAATATTGAAGCAAATAGTATGGATAATCAATGATTTTTAAGTGTGTGTGTGTGTGTGTGCGCATGTGTGCGTATGGCCTGGTCTATATGCTTCCATATGAGAGGTGGCATCTTCACACATTTGCTGCCATAAATTAATCATATCTGATATCACACCGGAATGAACTGTTAATAGGGGGTAGGTGGTTATCAGTGTCTGCTGCATTTACATTTGCTGCGGATTAATGTTTTCATTTATTCACATAATGTTGTATAAATTGTGATTTGCTGATGTTGACTCAGTTTAACTGCATCATAATGGAGGAAGGCCTAGTCTGTTGTTTCATTCCTACTTTTACTTTGTTTTCATTCCTTGTGCTTTCCTTTTGTTGAATTTTAAACTTCCTCCTTCATACTGTTTTTACTACATTTTCAGTAAACAAAATTGCAAAAAAAAAAAATCCAAATAAAAGGGAAAGAGAGCGAGAGAGTCAACTTTTGTTTGCTTTCCAAGGAGGAAGGGTATGAGAAAGATAATATATGAGTTGTGAGGCGAGAGGATGATCGTTACTGCTGTGATTGTGGGCAGACAGACATGGGGCCAGTATAGCTAAGATGTGATAGCCACTGCACATGGCCTGTTATATGCACTAGACAGGCTCATCATTTCAGAAGGGAAACAGGTTATTTAACTGTACTTCTGCAACTTCTTCTTAAGAAGAAAAAAATGGCAGCTATTGTGTCTTTTGTCATTTTTGGTAAGAAATTTAAACAAAAATATATCAGCAACAGAATCTGCTAATTGTATGTTCTAAATCATCACTGGTTTAGCTAACTGTTAACTTTAATGTAAAGGACATGAAAAAAGATAGAATCCATAAATGTGTTGTGCTATATAGAATCAGTAACATTTTTAACCATTAAAGTATGAATGAGTCTGTTTTGCAAATTGTGAATGGTAAATTTACAGAGATCCAAGACAAAAACTTGCATATTCAGAGCATTAAGATTTCATATGCAATTAATCCAGGGCTACAGAGTAAGATTCCATAAACACGGAAAACAAAATAAATCAACCCATAGACATACACACATTCGTGTGCACACATATGCATGCTCATAATCTCACAAAGATACATACATCTCCTCATAAACATACAAACATAACAAAGATAAGCACATACACACACATTCTGTGAGACACACACACACACACACACACACACACACACACACACACACACACACAGCAGACTTCAAAAGAAAAACAAAGTATGAATTTTGTCTTCCATTGGGGCAGATTCATAACTGTGTAGCACATGTATCCACACTTTGTACTCTTTGTCAGCTGCAGTTTTTTCATTGAAAGGGTATAACATCGGGCATCTCTTCAACATTTCAACCCTAATATGGATCACAGTGGATCTAACGTGGGATTAAGATGCAGCTTTATTTGTTGCCCAGAAGACTGAGTGCTAAAGGAACAGTACAGCATGTACCTCTGCTCAGACAATTAGCTTGTTCCAGCACTGCATCTAACTCACATAGTTTCTCAATGAGAAAACGGCATCATTAATCATTGTATAGCTGCTAGAAGAACAAACCAACTTTTCTGGCCATTCACAACAAAAGACACTGCAAGAATATTTAGTAAAATAAAACAAATATGTTTATTGCAAATACTTTGCAATGTCAGACATTTTCTGAATAGCTTATTCACAGTGAAATGGTCATATATGTAACCATATGAAATGCTGGTACTTACTACAGCTAGTCCTGAAACATGGAAACTGAATGGATAAAAAACAGACTTACATATATTAAGTCTGAGATGGCCAATTCCTGCAATACTCATTTTTCTCTATGGTATGATGATTTTAGAATTTTAATTATGCAAGCAAAGTAAGGGATGATGCTTTTTTTGGCACATAGTAGAATACCTGTCACTTTAAAACTGCATCTATGTGTCACTTGGAGATGTGCAGTTATATAATCATTTATAAACTGTTTTTCATGTCCTCATGTCCATAAATGATATACTGTAAATTTGCCAGACTTTGCAATTAATGTAACAATAATAATAATAATAATATGTATTACTATATAAGGCAGTAGTCCTGATATGGTGACCTTGATTAATTCAGTAATTGAATGTCCTACACACCATCACTGGCCATATTCAAATCATTCTCCAGTCTCTGCTGTATGTTACCATGTAGGTAGTAGCTCTGACCACTTCAGTTTGTGGCACATTTCTGTGATTCTGACTGGGTTTAATGAAACTTACTTATTGTGCATTTACTATATATCAATGTTGCCATTCCTTCAGGCCAAATTAATATCTAGTAGAAAGTTATGTTTCTCCTGGTTTGTGTTTGCTTTATTGTGGCTAGACAGAACCCATCTAGGATTTAAAATTTGTTAGTGTCAAAGTTCACAACATTTTGACCCACACAATGCCATTTTACAAAACATCTCATTGTATAATTGTTCTAATCCATCCTGCTGAAAGCTAGCTGGTACAAGATTTATTTGCAAACAATATATCTTAGATAAAGCTTCTAAATATATAGCTTAGCAAGTAAATTATTGGTATCAGTCTGATAATTTTCTGTTAATCTGGAACACATAATTGTGTTCAAATGTGAGTCAAACATAACAAAGCCAGATTTGTATCTCTGCTCTGTCTCTGCAGGGCCATATCTTCTGTATTCTTAGTACTTCTACATTTTATGCACTCTATGTGCTGGGTATTTTTCCCTGAGCAATCCTAATGAATTATTCTATATTAAGTTACCAGCATATAGAAAAAATCTTTCTCTCTCTCGAAGATAAGGAACTAGGCTGTAGTCCAATGGGTTGCAGACCATTTGTAAGGTTGCTTTGTAGCCTAGTAATCATTGCTTATTTATTAAATCCTACATCCAGTAATTCTGATTTTCTTCTGCTGGGAGTTGTGTTAATACAAAACTTTCATTGCTGCTTGTCAGTGATGTATTACCATCCGTCTATCCCATTGTAATAGACTGAAGTTTGTTGCTAAAATTAACAGAATGGATTGATTTATGAATTATGCTTTAAAAGAAAAGGAACAAATATAAAAGTACGGTAACTCCACAACAGAAAAACTCAAGATATCTTGCATTTTTTGCATTATTTCTTCCAATAATAAGAATGATGACTTTGAAGCCAACCTATGGCAGCAGGTAAAGTTGCTGCATTTATAAGCTAGATTTTTACAGATTCATTGCACTGCTGGAATATAAAGTTTACTGTTAAGTTTTAAATATTTTATGTGCTCAGTGAGCATCATAAAGAAAAGAGTATGGCTGGCAGAAGGTCTTACCTTGAATGGTTCTAAGAAACAAACGCATACATAAACATAAAATATTGTAAATAGTTATGTAAGAAATACAGATGCCACAAGGGAAAGTAAGCAAAGACTCTTCTGACTTCAGCAAGTAGTTCTAAAATATAAAACTCATTGTAGCAGAATCTGGCAGTTTGAAAGGGAGCTAAAGAAATCCCCTCTGGATACAACTAGTGTTTCTATTCCTGAGCAAACATGGAGGCAGTTATGGGTAATCAATGTAAAAGGTAGTCGCACAAAAGAAGTAAAGAAGCTCTTAGAAGGGAATAAAAATGATACAGTGATTTTTGCTGAGAATATCCCATTAATACTTCATAGTTACTTATTAAACTATTGATCCGTGAGGATCTTTAGAAGCCCAGCCTTACATCTCTATGGAGTATTTTGCCCTTATATCTTAAATATAAATAGCTCAGAGATGTGAACATTTGCATGGGTGCTAAACTAAGGGTGAATTTGCAGTTACCTATCTACTCATCCAGATTACATCTGAATAGTATAAGAGAAGTACTTTGCATTACAAGGAAAGAAAGATAATGTTAAAGAAGTGGTATTCTCTGCCATATTTATTTATCCCTCCAATATGTTCTATTTACATTGGAAAAGACATTTAGATTGCTTGAGTGTGTGTTTATGCCCCCACTGGACTTGTGAATGAGCAGTAGGAAGGACAGGATAGGGTCTGTTGAGGGTCAGTATGCATGGCAGAGTTCACTCCTCAGTAATCTGTATAACAGAAAAAAGACAGACAAGGCCTTGGGATGGTCTGCATAGTTTTTATGATTTAGGCCCCTGATTTTCTAGGTAAGAAAGCTGTGGGCATTATAGTTGTGTCAGATGTTTGGACAGGTGCATACCGAAGGGGGCATTATACTCCATGACTGGCCTTATGAGTGTGGAATGCAGTGGAATAATCACATCTTTAGTCCTGAGCACCATACCCTTAATAATAAACTGTGTAATGAAAAAACGGTTTCTACCAGTAGTGGATAAGTAGTGACTGAGTAACAGTTCATTGTCTGCATGGGTTCCCAGGTTCCTAACTACTAGATTTTTAGGGTTGGGTTGTTAATGTGATAGCTACAATAGCCTTTTTGCTTGCTGAAGGATATTATTATACTTTTCTTGGCATTCAATTTTAGTATCATTTTGACACTTGGGAAAGGCCCTGTTTTTTTGAGGACAGTGTTGCCCTTTGAGGAGTTTATGATTGCAAAAAGTTTACAGTCATCTGCAAACTTAGTCAAAAACATTTAACAGTAGCTTTGACCTCCAGTATATAAATGTTTAAGAGGAGTGGAAAAAGGATTGGACGCTGGGGTACACCACTAGTACTAGGTGTTTTGATGGCTGAAGATCCACCCACCCTAATTTCCTGGGTCTACTACTGAGCTAATTTTCTATTCAATGAGTTGCATTGGGTTAAAATTAAGACATCTGAGTGTGGGACAGTGTCAAGTGCCTTTGCAAAGTCTATATATGCAGTGTATACTGATTTCCCCTCATCAAGTGTTTCATTAACCATCTCAAAATAGTCAGTCAGGTTAAGTAGAGAGGATCTGCCCTTAACAAATCCAGACAGGCTTGGGTCAAGAGTCTGTAGGTTATGTGTGTCCTTATTTATTAATTCCATATTGATCCTTTCTATAGCCTTACAGATGAGGCTGGTCAGATGTATGGGTCTATAATTTCCAGGCTCTATTGATGGCCCTCATTCAAAGGGATAACAGTTTCTGTCCTCCATTCATCCTTTACAAAAGCCCTGTTTGGAGGTTGACAATAATAACATTGTAGGAGGTCTGACAAGTCCAGTTTCAGTCTGGCCCCATATGCGTGTGGTAATGGCATAGCCTCCATCCAGGCCTGAACAGATGCCATTAATCAGGTTGCAGGCTGCAAAGAATGCTCACCTCCAGAGATAGAGGCTGTCATAGTGGTAATGCACAAGGAGGACTCCTGTGCCAGTCAATCATTTTCAAAGCAAAATACTAGTTAACTGGTTGGACAATGTGTTTGGGAGGAAACGCTTTTCCTGTCTGTTCGCTGACATGTAACACAACTTCAGACACCAACACATCATGAGCAAAGATTACTAATGAAATTCCAAGCAGCAGAGGCAAAGGTTTCACACACTGTTTTTTCTCTGTGACTTTCTAAAGCATTTTGTCTCTGTCATTTTTCACAGTCTGTCTAGAAGACATGCATGAAGTGGTGTGCCCTTTTATAAATGTGTCTACTTCGGATATTAACTTCAAGAGAAAGTGTTAAAAAGAAAACAGTACTTTTTGACTCCAGACACACGGAAACTAATACACTCTAATGGGCACTAGGGAGTTCATAATTCATAGGTGAATACTAGGTTAATTGCATTGAAGGGCCATTTTAAGCCTAGCTAATAATCCAAGGTCAAAATCAAACCCTGTACTTTTTGTTTATGAAGGGAACACCTTAACAATTATGCCAAGCCCATCCCCTCTTCTCTTTACAATATTTTGATAGCTTATAAAATCTCGTTGCTAATTCAGAGCACATCATGCAGTTGTTACTGACCGACTATAACATGACCCCATGGATTTTAGGTGAATAATCAACAATATGCAAATTTCACTGAGCTGCGGGCTTTTGGCAGCAGTATAATCTTTTGTGACAAGAAAACCAAAACAATCTTATTTGGTGGTAGGTACCAAAGTGTACACTGTATGAAATGTAATAGAGTCATTTCCAGAAAGACTGGTTCTACTGAAAAAGATATTAGAACAAAACACTTGCATAGCCAGCATGGCAAAAAATATGCTTTTTTTTTTCTGGAATGTACTCAAGTGACTTCTAACATTAGCAAGAATTAGCATAGCCTGCTCTACAGTTTAAAAATCAACACTGAGCAGAGTGGATGAGAGTTGTTGACCACAACTGTTAGCTGAGATATATAAGTATCCTGTTTTTTTTTCGATTATTTATACAGATTATTGTTTCTAACAATTAATATATAGCACTTTTATTGCCTGCTTTTTAGTGTGAGTGTATTTTAATGCTATTAACTAATCTGCACAAGTAACTGATTTGTTTGCAGTTAAAAGCATTCTGTATCTTTACAAATCTTTATCTGTTTAAAAATTTTAATTTGTGGCTTTCTCTAGTGCTTACTGTCTGTAGGCTATTGTTTTTGTCCCCACCCCTCCTCCCAGTTGGTGTCTTGCTGTTATACTTGGTGGCTTTGCAGTTGCCCGCCCCTACTGTAAATCTGATCTGTGACACTCCTCCCAGTCTAGTGCCATTAGCTCATTCTACCTAATACAGAGAGAACATTGGATAAGGCCTTCTGTTTCTCCTTATTCCCTTTCAAAAAAAAAACTTTTTTTTTTTGCCTGAATCTCCTTGTGTTCTGATTGTGCTTCTCAAACATTTTGAAAATATAGATTATATTTCAGAGCATTTATTATAACTGTAATTGCCTTAATATTGCTACAACTCAAGTGCTCTAGGTTGCACTGTATCTGAAGTGTTTGTGTGTTTTAGCTGCTTTTCTGTATATATAGACTTCTCTGTTTCTTTAACTAAATAAGCTCTGCAAAGTTGTTTTATTGCATTCCTGCCTGTATTTCTGAGTTTTTTGCACTTTTAAAGTTTGTTTTTGCTTAGTTTAACTGGTAGGCTACACACTCAAGTGTGCTAGCCGAATTAAAGCATTTACTGTGTTTCTGTACCTAATTTCTGCTACTTTGTAAAAAAAAAAAAAAAAGAAAAAAAAAAAAAAATCCTTGTTTCCCACCTTTACTGAACTAGAATAGTTCAGTCTTCAGGTATTGCTGATCTCTGGGCTGTGTCATAGTTCCTGTGTTGCCCATATCCTCATTTGGATAGGAGGAAGCTTCTTTGTTCACCAGTGAGAGTGGGGAGCTCTGAGCAGCCTATCTGTCCCTTGAGGAGTGGTTCCAGCCGAGTGACTTGTAGCTTATTGGCCGTTTTGGGCTATTTCCTATCTCTTTCTAACCCCCTGCTTTAAAGCCAGCTTTAGCACGCTTTTGCACTTGTAATTTAAAGATTGTCCTGTTTGTTGCATTTACCTGTTGAGGCTACACACTCAAGTGCGCTAGCCTGTGTTACATATTTATTGCATTTTCCTGATGTTTGTTGCAAAAAAGAAAAAAAACAAAAACATTATCCTTGTTTCCCGTCTTTCCTGACCTAGAGTAGTCCAAATACAGGCTTTGCTGTATTCTGGACTTTTGGAAAGTTCCTGTGTTGCCCATTTCCTTTCTTGGATAAAGGGAGGCTTCTTTGTTCACCAGTGGCAGTGGCGAGCTTAGAGCAGCGCTATCTATCCCTGGAGGAGTGTTCCCAGCACAAGAATCTGGTAGTCTATTGGCCATTTTGGGCCAATTTCTAGCTCTTTCAAGTCCCCCTGTATAAAACCCGCTTTGGCGCGGTTTTTGTGCTTGTTACTACTCAGCCAAGCTCCTCGTGGTCCTGCAGAGTGGTGCTAGCAGCAGAGAGGCTAAAAGATTGACTGCTAACCTGATAAAAGTGTTTTTTTCCTGCTACTACCTGAGCGACTGTCCGATCTAGCTAAACTGCAAGTATTTCTGCTTCTTGAACTGTTTTAAACTGTTTAAAGTTGTTTTTGCACCTGCACTTTTAAAGTTTGTCCTGTTTGTTGCATTTATCTGTTGAGGCTGCACACTCAAGTGTGCTAGCCTATGTTACATATTTATGGCATTTTCCTGCTGTTTGTTGCAAAAAAAAAAAAAAATTATCCTTGTTTCCCGTCTTTCCTGATCTAGAGTAGTCCAAATACAGGCTTTGCTGTATTCTGGACTTTTGGAAAGTTCCGGTGTTACCCATTTCCTTTCTTGGATAAAGGGAGGCTTCTTTGTTCACCAGTGGCAGTGGGGAGCTTAGAGCAACCTATCTATCCCTGGAAGAGTGTTCCCAGCACAAGAATATGGTAGTCTATTGGCCGTTTTGGGCCAATTTCTAGCTCTTTCAAGTCCCCCTGTATAAAACCCACTTTGGCGCGGCTTTGCGCGATTTTGCGCATAGCACAGCATCGGGCAGCTCCGCTTAATTGGGTTTAAACCATTCTCGGCTCCACAAAGTCTGCTCTTCACTTTTTCCCTTAGAACTGATCTAGTTCTCATACTAAACACCCTATTCCTACTCTAAAGCCTTGCACTTGCTCACTAAAGCAATTATATAAGTCAGCACTAAAGAATTAAAAGCACTACACCCTCACAAACTCCCCTTGAGTACCTTGTTCCCCATTGGCCCTTTTTTCAATTATAAAGGAATTCCCAATACTATTCTAGCATGTCCAAATGTCAGTTGTCAATCTCTTCTCCGGTCCAGCTGGTGAATCTGGGAATCTTGAGGCAATGTTACAACTGCCTCATGTACACAACCCTCTCCTTCTCCCAACAAATTCCAACACATGTGAGAGATGCAACCATATAGCCAAACTGGAGGCTAAGCTGTCTCAACTCAGTACTGGCATAACCAGTCAGGAGGAGAAGGAAACCACACTCACTACAATTCCAGTCTCACATAGACCTACCACGACAGGAAACCAAACACATAAACACACAAAAACATACACGGAGGCTCTAAATAAAAATCTGCCTAAGCAGCAGAGACCTCCAAAGCAGACACCCAAGCAACCTCTACCCCAAAACAAAACACGTGCAACACATAGCTCACAAAGCCAGTGTGCCAAACAGTCACAGCCCTTAAGGCTAAACAACACACCTGATACACTTGTAATAGGTGACTCTATCGTCAGGCACACTGACGTCCCGCTCACCAGGCTGAACAAAGAGAACATCACGGTGAACTGCCTGTTGGGCGCTAGGATCCGCCACATAACACAAGCACTCAGGTCACTCCAAGGCAAGTACAAATATGACTCAGTCATTGTCCATGCTGGTGTGAATGACCTGAGACGTACCTCCCTGGACTACATGAAGAGAGACATAGAGGAGCTCTCTGAGCATGTAGCCCAGGCCGGTATGACCCTGACCTTGAATAGCATCTTACCCTCACCAAGAATGATGCCACAATATGAAGACAAGATGATCAATTTCAACAATTGGCTTAAGTATTGGTGTCATTCAAAGGGGATCCAATGCCTGTCAGCCTGGGATGACATGCTCGACAAACCACGATGCTTCGCTAGGGACGGCTTGCACCTGTCACCCCTGGACTTTCGGATATTGGCAAAGACTCTTGCCGCCCCCATAGTGCC
This sequence comes from Protopterus annectens, assembly GCF_019279795.1. Lineage (NCBI taxonomy): Eukaryota > Metazoa > Chordata > Ceratodontiformes > Protopteridae > Protopterus > Protopterus annectens. The sequence continues at coordinate 765,802,385 of NC_056749.1, forward strand.
TTTTTTAGGCAAGGCTCAAAAGACAAACCCACCTCCATAGGTATCACAAGGGATAAGAAACTAAGAGTAATGCTACTCAATGCCAGAAGTCTAAACCTCAAGATGCACTCACTCGAAACTCTCCTTAGCATGGAGAACATCGATATCTGTGCAGTAACAGAAACCTGGTTCAAGGCTCCAGAGAGCACCCCAGCACTACCAGGTTATACCTCATACCATGCTTTTCGGCCCCAAAACTTGGACTGAACCACAAAAGGAGGGGGAGTATCAATATTCGTCAAAGATACCCACACCTCCAGGTTGGTGGCACAGCATGAAGCATGAGAGACTATCCATGTGCAACTAACAGTGGGTAAAACTGCCTTCCAGTTTATAGCCTGATACAGACCACCCTCCCAAACCCAGGAACCCCACTCGGCCTTCCTGAGAACACTGGAAATTATGAAGGTCTCTCCAAACACCATTATATTGGGTGACTTCAACTACCCAAACATAGACTGGGAGCATTACTCTAGCTCCAACACCCTAGCCCAAAGGTTCCTAGAATTTATAAACTCAAATGCTATGGAACAACTTGTTACCACTCCCACAAGAGGGGAAAACATACTGGACCTGATCATCACCAACATGGGGCTCTATGCTCCAGACCAGAAGTGTATCCCTCACTGGTAAGATCAGACCATAAACTAATCTCACTGGATATTCACATCCTGACCCCACCCCCTGCCCAAAAAACCACAGTGAAAAACTTCTCTAAAGCAAATTTCACACTCCTCAAAACCGAGGTGGAATCCTTCAAAGCCCCCGGGCCTGTGGAAAATACGGCCCAGACTGTAGAATCCTTTATAAACACATTCTATGAACACCTTTAGGAATGCATGGATCATGCAATCCCAAATAAAACCAAGACCCAGTCCTCCAAAGGCAGGCGTCCTGTCTGGTGGACCCCAGCCATAAACAAACTATAAAATAGAAGGAGGAAGCTACTACATGATAGAGCAAAATCCCAAAAAGGGAAGGCATCTCTGATCAGTATTAGCAAAAAACTACGGGCACTCATAAAATCGGCTAAGGCCAGCTTCGAGAGAAAAATTGCACAGGACACAAAGGATAATCACAAGGCTTTCTTTAGTTATGTTAGGAACCTGGGTGGGAATTCCCAGATATGATCAGAATTAGTCCAAAATGACAAAAAATACACCGAACCCACAGACATTGCCAACATCCTAGCTGACAGGTTCAGCGCAAACTCCCCCCCCCCACCAAAGGGGCAAATATCTATCCCAGCAGAGTGCTGCCCCCTGACATCTCAGATACTCAGGTAAGAGCCGCCCTCTCCAAAGCAAAAAACACAGCATCAATGGGACCAGACGGTGTCCCGGGCTGCATCCTACATGTACTCCAAGAAGAGCTAAACCCAAACATAAAACTACTGTTCAATCTCAGCCTTACTACAGGATATGTACCCAAAGAGTGGCGTATAACAACAGGGGTCCCTCTCCACAAAGGTGGTGCCTCAACGGATCCTGGAAACTATCGCCCCATAAGCCTGACTAGCTTGGTCTGCAAAGCTATGGAAAGGATCATCATGGACCTCATAAATAAAGATATTGTGGACCTACAGACACTGGATCCTACCCAGTTCAGCTTTGTTAAGGGCAGATCCTGCCTCTTAAACCTGGTCAATTTCTTTGAAACAGTCACCAAGGCCATTAACGAGGGGAAGGTGGTCCACACAGCCTACCTGGACCTTGCAAAAGCCTTCGATACAATACCCCACTCGGGCATTATAGATAAGCTCACCAGCTTAAATATAAACCCCTATGTCACTAGATGGGTTGCAAACTGGCTCAAGGACAGAACCCACATGGTTAGAATTGCTGGAGCCATGTCAGACTCCAAACCAGTTACAAGTGGCTTCCCACAAGGCTCAGTCCTGGGACCTCTCTTGTTCGGTATATATTTCTCGGAGGTACAGGCCAACACGGAAGGACTGTGGCTGACTAAGATCTCAAATGACTGCAAACTAGGCACCATAATCGACTCTCCAGCCGACACAAGCATTCTACAAAAGGGCCTCATAGAAACAGACAACTGGTGCCAGAGCCATGGCCTCAAGCTAAATGCCAAAAAGTGTATAGTCATCCCCTTTGGCAAAAATAAAGTGCCCACAAATTACCACATAGGTGGTAATCCATTAAGTACGGAAGAAGTAATTAGGGACCTGGGGACCCAAGTTGATAGCAATCCCTAATTTGAAAACCACGTGGCCAAAGTGGTTAGAAAAACATTTTATATAGCCCACCTAATCATGAAGGGATTCACATCTAGATCAGGGGAGGTCATCGTGCCTCTTTACTCACCCCTCATCAGGCCCATAATTGAGTACAATGCCCCTTTTGGGATGTACCTTACCAGACACCTGCAGCAACTGGAAAGACCCCAAAAGTACATCACCAGGAGGATCAAAGGGCTCAAACAGATGCCATATGCTGCCCGGTTAAAGAAACTCCAGCTCTACTCAGTGGCATACCGCCTGCTCAGAGGCAATCTGTGCCTGACGTATAAAGCCATGTCCAACCCGGAATTAATGGACATGCTGCACCTCAGAAAATCCAAATCCCATCGAGCTACGCGCTCGAGAGACTTGAACCTCAGCACTGAAATAAATAGGAAATGCTGGAGGGACAGATTCATAACCCAGAGGCTCCCTTCACTCCGGAATAAAATCCCAGTTCAGGTTAGGCAGAGTACCTCAGGATGGGAGATCGGAGGTTTACCCCGGGTATCACTTCTGTGTCACTGTTAGACAGAGGCACAGTATACTAACCTCAAAAAAGGCCATAGCAAAATTCATTTAAAATGGGTGGTGAAAGCCAAACACACTCTGGCTAGGCTTATAAATGCCCTAGGGCAGATAGCCTAGTATGAACCTATGAACCTATGAACATCAGTGGTGAAAGATGACTCACAGCCCACAATTCCATATTCATTGCATACTTCAGCTACTATGGATGCTTCCTCAGTTCTACCCTCCTTCCCATGATACACAATAACATGGCCTAGCTTGCTCTTGGTCATATGCCTATGCATAGCCTAGTGTATTTCTTTGAAATGTGACTGCCAACCTGGGTGAAGATTTATCTGTCCATGCAAGATACTTCAGTATGAATAAACTTTTGATGCTATGCCTCACAGCAGAGTGGTAGAGAAACTCTGGCTTCCAAAGGTACATTGGCTTATTTTATTTCAGTAAGAAGGGTATGCAAAACAAGCAAGTCAAATTACCTACTGCCTTTTCTTATTGTTTCTGTAGACTTGCATATCTGTGAATTCAGGGCCAGCCTTTTTCATCACACTATTGGCTATCCACCACTTTTCTGGTCTATTCTGATCTTCCCCCTTCCTCACAAGAACAATTGCAGCCTAATCAGGGCCAGCCCTTTTCATTATACTATTGGCTATCCACCACTTTTTCTGGTCTATTTTGTCCTTCCCCTCCCCCACAAGACCTATTACAGCCTAACCTGGCTTTCTTAAGCTACAGGAGCCAGTGTCCTGGTAATGCTGTAACATTAAGTTAAGTACCTAACCGTGTCTTAGTCCCTCCCTTATTTGAAATCTTACCTCTGTTCCTTGCTGGGCTCCACATTTAACTAACTTTATATCTTACAATTACCATAGTGTCTAGGCTTTTCCCTATGCTTGCTAAGCAGCCTACAGCATGTTTTTCCTTTGTCCCTTAATTCTTTTACCCACCAAGCTATATTTTATATATTTTGCCACTACGTGGCACTGCTCAACCACTTATACTGTAAAGATCACATATCATTTTTCTGTTCTCTCCCAAGCAATCCCCCACTCTCATAGCATATTTACCCCACTGCCCTGCTTTGACTTGTGCATTGTTTTATTACCTTTCTCCCCACACTCCCCAGCCTAGACTCCCCTCTACTGTTCTTGTACTTCCCCTAAGCTCCCACATTTCAGCTACAGCTGGCTGATTGGTTTCTGCCAGCCACTTTCTCTCCAGAATCTATGTATATTGTGATGTTTTACTTGGCGCCAGTGTAGCTGCTACCATATACAGAGCATATGTGAAACAGATGTTAGTGCATGTTAGCTCTGTAGAATGCAGAGATACCCTATGAAATGAGAGAGGTGAAGAAAATGATAAAGGAAAGAAGAAAAGTTTGCATCGGTGCTGCAACATTTACCTCAGCAAAATCCATAATGATAGTTTTCTCTACGTTTTCACAAATAACTTGTTTTGGAAACTAACCTATCTAGATGTTCAGACTGTTATTCAGAGACGAGTGTTGCACACCTGTGTGGTAGAACTTCTTGACATGGTCACTGCTTGAAGGGGCACAGAGATCATAAGACATGTATTAGGCACTGAATAGCACTGGCAGTTCTGGGAAAGGACCACATAAATAAAGAGAGATATACTGCAAATGGAAGAAACAGGATAGGGTACTCTGTTTCTGGAGCTATTATTTATTTATTGTATGTGTTTACCCTTTGTTGACAGGTGTGAATGATATCACAACAAAACATGTTAGTAAAGATGAGTCAGTGCATGTTCATGCACTCAGTGTAGCACTGCACAGCTGCATCTCATATACATGTAGCACCTGAGTGACAGCAGAGGGGCCACCAGATAGACCATTATAGATTTGTACACCAAAGTGCCAACTTTGATCATCATATATATGAGGAGTAAATGGGATAGATATGAAACATGGAAAGCTGAGGACAGCAATCAGAGGGAAAGACACAAGAGTAACCATGATTCATGAACTGTTATAAGGAATATGTGTAATTATTCTCAGACACAAGAGTAACCATGATTCATGAACTGTATTAAGGAATATGGGTAATTATTCTCAGACACAAGAGTAGCCATGATTCATGAACTGTATTAAGGAATATGGGTAAATATTCTCAGACACAAGAGTAACCATGATTCATGAATTGTATTAAAGAATATGGGTAATTATTCTCAGACACAAGAGTAACCATGATTCATGAACTGTATTAAGGAAGATAGGTAATTATTCTCAGTCACAAGAGTAACCATAATTCATGAATTGTATTAAGGAATATGGGTAATTATTCCCAGACACAACAGTAACCATGATTCATGAACTGTATTAAGGAAGATGGGTAATTATTCTCAGTCACAAGAGTAACCATAATTCATGAATTGTATTAAGGAATATGGGTAATTATTCTCAGACACAAGAGTAACCATAATTCATGAACTGTATTAAGGAATATGGGTAATTATTCTCAGACACAAGACTAACCATGACTCATGAACTGTATTAAGGAATATTGGTAATTATTTTCATAAAAAAACAGTACATTTTGTAATATATACAAAACAAGGGTTAGCTGGGAAGGAAGTGATGGATGAAAATGGATGGCATAGAAAGAGAACAGCAAGTAGCTAGGCAGACAAAAAGAATGCAGTCAGAAAGGCTGAGATGTCAGACACAAAAGCATGTGTGGACAATGGATGGACACAGACATAAAGAGGATGGCCTATTAATGGGGAAGTTTGAACAATAAAGAAGGAATAGGGCATAATGCATAAAGAAATGAAAACACCAGGAATGGGATATGGCAGGGTTCTGACATGGCTGAATAGAACTCAAGCACAGAGAGCAACCAATCAAAGCATCACACACCTGGGTGACAAATTAAATATGACAGTTTCTTTCCTTGGTTACCAGTCACGCAATAGCATAAGCCATGTCGAAGGCTATTCACATTTCCAAGGCAGGAATCCATTTACAAGTGCACTCTCATTAGCCACATGCCTCCACAACTGATGCTGGTAGAACAGACCAAACCCCTTTGATCTACTGTCACAAGAAGTGAGGTAGTTGTCCCCACCCTGCTGAGGTGCGGACCTGATGGGTCTTGCTGACTCAGTACCATAAACATTGCCTGAAACAGCCTGCAGTGACAACAGCCTCATCTTTTCCTCAGCTGGATCTGTAGAAGGATGATACAGTGGGAACAATGTGAAAAATCATTAAACAATCACATATACACCAAGACAATCAGAGTTGTACAGCAGGCTGACACAAACATCATGCATACATAGCTACTGAAAGAGATATTCCTGCCTTTAACATCCCCCAGCTATCTTTATCTATTCATCCTCCACCCCTGGAAAGCAAAATATACATTCAAAAGTATACGTGTACGACAGGTTAGACGGTAAAAGGCAATGCTGCAAAAAATGCTTGTACTACATTTCTCTCTCGCTCTCTTTCTTTCTGTCTCTCCCCATCAACTCATCAACTTTGCCCAGCCAATGATGAAGTAGGCCAGGGTGGCATCACTGCACTCACTGTACCAATACTGCCACTGCTCAAAGAATGGATAATTCTAATGGCATCATTCCGACAAGTTCCTGTCAGGCATCATTTTTTTTTTTAACTGGGGGATCATACTGGCCTAGTAGAAAATACAGAAAATCCCTGTGCAGGTAAAACAGGAAAATCTAATTCTCACTGAAACATCGATCTTGGATCCTACATCCCTTAGTGCTTGAAGTAGCCATTGTGACTGACTCTAGTCCATTGAAGGATTAATATGCCAGGATCCCTCTGCACATGGATGCACATTTGTTGAGCACATGTCACCCAATGTAGTACTGGACAGTGGCACCACTGTACATTCATAGTGTTGTGCCATGGCACAGAATAGGTCTGGAACTGCACAATGATACTATAGGTGTACATGTGCCATATGTGCGATGACATTGGTCACATCATTTGGGGTGGTTATGACGGGCAAGGCTACCATTAGCATATCTGAGGTGCAAAATGCATCATGATAATGATATGCAAACAGAGGGTCTGAATAGTTTCATTATTATAACTGCAACTTTAACTGGCCCTTGCTAGTATGATATCAAGTAACTGCGGCATTTTGAGCAGCACTGTTCATTACTGTATAACTGATAAATAGAGGAATTTCAGTAAATATTCTATAGATTTGCAGCCTCGCAGAGTTAAAGAACAAGTGTTGCTGTTAAACTATCCTTGCAAGAAGTGCAAACCCTGTGATGGAAGTCATTAACACTGAGGCAGAAGTTGTCTGGAACCCCCATGGCATTAGCATCACTTTCCTCTGTGCATCACAAAACTCAGTGTAAACAATGGGCATGTGCCATGGCACAGTATTCCCATTGTATTCATTTCTGAATTGGTCCATCAGTTTGGGTGTCATCATTTGCACATTCCTGTGACTTGTTTCCATGAATTTCCTTATTTGTGTGTCCATTTGCATTTTTAGCATGTGCTGTTTACTGTGCTAGTTTGCCTTTTGAGTGATCCTACTAGCTGTGTCTTAATATTGTCCAAACCATGCAGATTTTCCCTGCTCATTCTGTTTTGCAATTTGCTAGATGTTTACAAAATCTGGCCATAATGCAAGTTGCATTTTTGATTAGGAGACTTCATTTTTTAGATGATGGCAAGAAATTCCTTTCTGAGTGCTTGTTTTTTTAATACTGAGAAAAATATGAAAAAGTATACATTTTTCCATAATTAGCAGTATTCATTACACTCATTGTCTCTCAAACCATAAAACATACAGTGCAATACCAGTATTAAACTCTTTCAACAGTGCTGTATGAAAATGTTTGACACAGCTGCCTATTACTGTGATGATACTAGTCACTGCTTTTGAATTCTGTTTTATTTTTTATTTTTAGTTGAATCTTTGGTAATACGTGATTGATTAGTTAAACTGGTATCTCTCCTTAAAGGTCACCTCCTTAGGGGATGGTTGCAATTGGAGTGTGGACAGACACATTGCGTATGAAGTTAAGGATACAAAACATATCTTTGCATAAGCATGTGGCCAGTATGAACCAAAAGAACTGTGGCAACACCCTATTTGAGTTGTAAAAGTTATTTTGTTGTAATTAAACCCACACCAAGTTTTGCTAAAAAGTCGTTGGTGTTAAGATAACTGTGTTTATGAAGATTTAAGTGTTTAATGCAGTATATGTTAGGCGGAGTACATGGGTATAAAATGTTGTATTTTAGTTTATAACAGTGGTTTGGAGTGAGGATAGTGTGAGAAAAGGTGTGTATAGGATGAGATTAAGTTTGTGAGTAGGTTTAAAGGAAGCAGTATTAAGAGCTGATGAATGATCAGAGTGGATAATAAAACAGATAATGTGGTATGAGTGGAGAGAATGTGAAAGGTTTTGTGAGAGGCGAGTATTTATATAGGGTTTGTGATGAGTTTGTATTTCACTGTTCGGTATGTAAGATGTTCTGTGGTGGGTTAGGGGTCGATCATAGGTTCTGTAAGAAGAGGGGAAGGAAGCTGTGTTTAATCCTGAATATCCTAGATAAATGAGTAGGACAGATAACTGAAAAGGAATTAAGATAACAGTGGCATTTTCATGGTGTGGTAGTGACTAATTTGTGGCATTGTGTATGAGTAAGGTTTTTTCAAGATATGATAATGAGTAATATGCGACAATCTGTATGGGTAGTTGTGTACAAATGTATTAAAGGAGAAAGAGTATATCTCAGAGGAAGGTGGAGAAAAAATGGAGAAAGCGTGTTTGCATGTGTTTTTGTGAGTGAAGCGAGGGAAAGGCTGAGATATGACACAGATGTAATTAAAGAGAGAGGTGCAGTTGATGAATATCAAGGCAAATGTCTGGGAGTAAGGTGTTATTGTTTAGGAAATTATGTATGGTGATTGGTGGAAGAAGGCAGGAAGTGATGCATAAGAAGTCAAAGAAGAAGGAGAATACAAAATGCAATATTTATTTGCATGTGCAGGAAGTGTATATACTGAGTGGTATGTTTATCATCGCTTGGTGTTTTGTTCTGTGGATTTGATCATTTCAAGTGTGATATAAGTGTGAATGGAGTGGGAACTGGGAGTTGTGTAGGAGAGGGAAGTGAGTCTGTGTATTATGACAGCAAACAGAGTGAGACCCAAATGGGCAACGTATGGTATGAATTTAGAAACACTCTGTGAAATTAAGCATGAGTAAAAGCCACTAATGCAGTACTCTGCAGTTAGATACAATTACAGTAAGCACAGGTATTTTGTCTTCATTCCCCTACATTACTACAAAGTTATTGTATGTGTCCTGTTGTATAGTTTGTTTGCTATTATACTCTTTGCTAAGTTCTTATAATCTTTGCTAATAAATACATTTAATTACATTATAAACGTTTATATATATATATATATATATATATATATATATATATATATATATATATATATATATATATATATAGATAGATATAGATAGATAGATAGGTAGATATAGATGTACTTACTTTGAGGAGCACACAGCTGATGAGGAGAGCACAGAACTGCCAGGGAGGATGACTGATATCAATATGGTGTCACTATCGTGGTTACACCATCAACTGGGGAGAAAAACTTTTTTTTTTCATGGAACATGTTGAGGGGAAAGGTAATAATTTCTGATTTAATTGATGTTCCACCTCACCTGAGCAGGGTGTTGTTCGAGTTCAGAAACAATCTGTGAAATTAGGCTTGACACTAACAGTGAGATCACTAGGCCATGAAAGAATCCTTATTATGCTGTCTTGGTTATGTTACTAGGTACAGAAAGGTCTTCAAAAGGGATAGGAAAAAGGCTTAAAAGCCGGCTGTGTTCAGAAAAAGATTGAAAGATTCAGAGATTTAAGATTCAAAGGAAACTTTATTGTCATTTAGGAAACACAAGTGCAACCTAAATTAAATTTCAGGTATCAGCTAATCAACAGAGTTCAGAGGCAATTTAAGTAAAAAAGAATAAGACATAGGTTCATAGTTTGGTTACTAGGCTATCGCCCCTAGGGTCTATACAAGCCTAGCCATAGCAATTCCCTGGATATTTCTTTCCACAATATTTACTTCCCTGGACCCCTGTCTAGCAGGGCTACTGATGTGATCCCCGGGTTGAATTTCCTATCTCTCACCCAATCGTCAATGTTCCTTTTGAAGACCGCCAAGGAGGCACTCTGCTTGACATGTATGGGCCGTCTATTCCAGAGTATGGGGAGTCTCTGGGTAAAGAACCTATCCCTCCAGCATGTTTTGTTCATTGTGATGACAAGGTTTAGATCCCTGGAGCATGTGGCTCTGAGAGATTGGGATTTCGTTAAGTGGAGCATGTCCAACAGCTCAGGATTTGACATGGCCTTGTATGTTAAGCAGAGATCGACCCTGAGTAGACAATATGCCACAGAGTATAGCTGGAGTTTTTTTAGATGGTCAGTATAGGGCATCTGCTTTAGGCCTATGATTCTTTTAGTGAGGTATTTCTGTGGCCTTTCCAGCTGTTGCAGAAGTCTTGTGAGTTACATACCAAATGGGGCATTGTACTCTATAATGGGTCTAATGAGGAATGAGTACAGTGGGGCAATGACCTCCTTTTTTCTTGACGAAAAGCCCTTGGTGATGAGGTGTGCCACATAGAAAGATTTCCTGACTGTTGTGGTGATGTGGTTATCGAAGGTGAGACCACTGTTCACCTGTGTCCCTAAGTCTCTCATCACACTTTTGGTGTTTGGTGTACTGCCATCTATGTGGTAATTCATGGGTACATGTTTTTTCCCAAAGGGGATAAGTATACATTTCTTGGAATTAAGCTTGAGCCCATGGCTCTGGCACCAAGCATCTGTTTCTGTAAGGCCCTTTTGTAGAATATCCACATCATTTGGGGATTCAATAATGGCTCCCAGTTCACAGTCATCTGCAAACTTTGTTAGCCAGAGTCCCTTAGTGTTGGCCTGTACTTCCGAGAAGTAGATGCCAAACACGAGCGGTCCCAGGACTGAATCCTGAGGTATTCCACTTGTCACTTGTCTGGAGCTGGATTTGGAGTCGGCTACTTTTACAGTCTGGGTTCTGTCAGTAAGCCAGTTGGCAACCCATCGAGTGACATAGGGATTTAGGCCCAGCTTAGTAAGTTTATCTATGATTCAATTGTGGGGGATGGTGTTGAAGGCCTTGGCGTGCTCCAGATAGGCTGTGTAGACCACCTTACCCTTGTCCATAGCTCTGGAGACTGATTTGAAGAAGTCAATCAGGTTCAGGAGACAAGATTGGCCCTTCACAAACCCAAACTGGGTGGGGTCCAGTGTTTGAAGGTTGCCAATGTCCTTGTTTATAAGTTCCATGATAATGCGTTCCATGCCCTTGCAGATCAAGCTCATCAGACTGGTGGGATGATAGTTCCCGGGATCCAAGTTGGATCGCCCCTTGTGGAGTGGAATAACTGTAGCTGTGTGCCACTCAGTGGGCATGAAGCCTGAGGTGAGGCTATGATTAAACATGACACTTAGGTGAGGTGCAAGTTCATTTTGTAGTTCATGTAGTACACAGCCCGGGATGTCATCTGGTCCATGGATGCTGTATTCTTAGCTTTAGGGAGTGCAGTTTCTACCTGTGTGGCCGTGATTACCAGAAATTGGCAATCTTTTGGTATTGAGATGGGCCCTTTACGGGGTGAGAGTGAGGTGAAGTTTGCACTAAATTGATCTGTCAGGATATTGGCAATATCCTTGGGATCAGTATATTTAATGCCATTCTGTTGAAGCTCAGAGCATATCTGAGCATTGTCATTTAGATTCTTGACATAACTATAGAATGCCTTGTGGTTGTCTTTGAAATTTTTGGCAATTTTATTTTTGTAACTTGCTTTGGAGGATTTTATGAGGGATCTCAGCTTCTTACTGAGGCTGGTAAAGGGGTTTTTTGCATCCTGGGATATTCCTCTTTTCTGCAACAGTTTCTTTCTTCTGTTGTATAGCTTGTTTATGGCAATTTTATTTTTGTAACTTGCTTTGGAGGATTTTATGAGGGATCTCAGCTTCTTACTGAGGCTGGTAAAGGGTTTTTTTGCATCCTGGGATATTCCTCTTTTCTGCAACAGTTTCTTTCTTCTGTTGTATAGCTTGTTTATGGCAAGGGACCACCAGATTGGCTTCCTTTTTTTTTGGAAGAGAGCATCTTGGTTCTATTTGGGATGGCTCGATTCATGCATGAGTGGATGTGCTCGTACACTGCCTTAGTGTAATTTTCAGCAGTCGAACTTTCAGCTCCCATCTGCATGGGTGTCATGAAGTTTGTTACTTCTGACTTGAGTAGCATGAAGCTGGTTTTGGAGAAGTTTTTTATGGAGGTTTCCTTACTGGGGGGGTGGGGGTGGGATGTGGATGTCAAGCGTGATTTGCTTATGGTCAGACCTGACCAATGAGGGGGTGACCACTGATGTGGTGCATCTATCTCCCATGTTGGTAATGACCAGGTCTAGAATATCGGAGCCCTTGGTGGGACAATGGATTAGTTGATCCAGGGCATTGGAATTTATGAATTCCAAGAACTGTTATGAAAAGGTATTGGTACCCAAGTAGTTTTCCCAGTTAATGGCAGGGTAGTTGAAATCACCCGGTATTAGGGTGTTTGTTTGCATCTTAATATTGTCCAGTATGTTTAGAAAGGTGTAGTGGGAATCTTGTGGCATGGTGGGGGATCTATAGCAAGCTACAATTTGGATTGCAGTCTTACCTAGTGTTAGTTGCACCTGGAGAGTTTCAGATGCATTGTGTTGGGCAACTAGCCTGGAGGTGTGAATATCCTTGGTGAATATGGACACTCCTCTGCCTTTAGTGTTTTGGTCTTAGTTTGGTGGCCAAAAGGCGTGGTAAGAGCTGTAGCCTGGTATTGCAGGGGTGCTCTCTGGAGCCTTGAACCAGGTCTCAGTTACTGCACAGATATCGATGTTCTCCATTTTTAGGAGTGCCTTGAGAGAGTGCATTTTGAGGTTTAGACTTCTAGCATTGAGTAGCATTACCTTCAGATTTTGCATGCTTCTATCTGTTACGGTGGTGGTTTTATCCTTTGAACCTTGCCTAAAAAGGCACTATAGGGGTGGCAAGAGCTTTAGCCAGTAATCTGAATCTCAGGGGTGACAGGTGCAGACCATCTCTGGCAAAGCATCATGGTTTGTCGATCATGTCATCCCAGGCAGACAGATACTGGATCCCCTTTGAATGACAACAGAAGCTTAGCCAATTGTTGAAGTCAATCATTTTGTCCTTATACTGTGGTATCATTCTGGGCAAAGGCAGGATGCTGCTCAGGGCTAGGGTCATACCTGCCTGGGCCACATGATCTGAGAGCTTTTCCATGTCTCTTTTCAAGTAGTCCAGGGAGGTACGTCTGAAGTCATTCACTCCAACATAGACAATGACAGAGTTGTATTTGTAGTTGTTGCGGAGTGACTTGAGTGCATACATTATGTGGCAGATCCTGGCACACAACAGGCAGCTGACTGTAGTTTTCTCCTTGTTCAGCCTGGTGAGTGGAACATCAGTGTGCATGACTATAGAGTCACCTATGACTAAAGTGTTGGGTACATTGTCTTGCCTTAGGGGCTGTTATTGGGTGGCACACTGGTGTTGTGAGCTATGTGTCACTTTGGTTGTGACTGGTGTTTGTTTGCATTTCAGCTTTGGATGTCCTTGTTGCTTTGGCAGGTTAATGTTAAGGACCTCCACATATGTGGGTTTAGTGTTGCTATGTGTGGGTGTTGATGGTGTGGGTTTTGAAGGGCTATGTCTTGCTTGAGGTGTAGTGCAGGTGTTAACCTTCTCCTCTTGACTGTCTAGCACAATCTTGGCTGGAGAAAGCTTTGCTTCCAGTTTGACTATGTAAGTGCATCTCTTGCAGGTTGTAGTGTTGGCTGGTAGGAGGAGAGGGTTGTCTGTGTACATGAGGCAGTTGCTGCATTGCCCCAATATGCCAGGAATCACCAGGTGGACAGGAGAAATCATCGGAAGCTGACCCTTGGACATGCCTGTTTAAGTGCTTTTTTGTAAAGTACAAGAGCTGTTTTCCCTTAACTTTGCAAGGTACTTTGCAATTATAGGCTGTTTAGTGCCTACAATTAATTTCTCCCTATTAACAAGGAGAGTTGAGTGCTTGTATCAGTTTAAGGCTTCCTAGTGCTTTCCAGCAGGTTCTAGAGCAAGTGCTAGTCACAGGAGTTCAGATTTTAGTGCTACTACTGAGAAAACAGCTAGTTCTAAGGGAGAATTTGAACAGCAGACTTTCTGGCACCTGAAATAGTTTAACCATAGCCCGGCGGTGCTGCACCATGCGAAAAATGTGCAAACGTGCATTTTTAAGCCAGAAAGTTGAAAGGGATAGAAATCAGCCCAAAATGGCTAAAATTACAATTTCAGGGCTGGACACTACTCCTCTAGTGTCAGACAGGCAGTACAATGCTCACCACTCCCACTGGTAAGCAGTAGGACTTCCCTCTACCACAGCAAGGTCTGCATAGCTCTGAACACAGAAAATAAAGTCCTGAAACCAGCAAAGCCTGGGCTCTGGACTATACTAGCTAGGAAAGGCGGGAAACGAGCAAACAAGATAGTTTTTTTTTTTGTTAAAACAGGCTAAAAAATACAATAATACACTAAATAAAAACAGAAAAGGCTAACACACTTGAGTGTGTAGCCCTAAACAGTAAATACAATTAAGACTCTACAAAATTAGCAATTTAAAACTTTTTAAATGAAGCAAGGCAAGTGCACAACTGAAAAACAATTTAAGAGGCAGTAGTACAGTAGAATAAGTAGCTAGTCTACATATACAGAAGTCTATATATACAATAAAGCAGTTAAAACACACTCAAACATTTCAGATGCAGTACAACATAGAGCACTTGAGTTGTAGCAATATTAAGGCAAATACAGATTTAATAAATGCAATAAAATATACTCTATATTTCCAAAATGTTTGAGAAGCACAGTCAGAACACAAGGATATTCAGACATTTTTTTTTTTAATAAAGGGAGAAAGGAGGAACAGAAGGAAAGAAACTAAGTGGGTTGGCCTTCTCAGATGTTCTCTCTGTATTAAGTAGAATGAGCTAATGACACTAGACTGGGAGGAGTGTCCAAGATCAAATTTAGAGTAGGGGCGGGCAACTGCAAGGCCAGCAGGTATAAAGACAAGATGCCAACAGGGAGCGAGGGTGGGAGAACACTACAGAAATGTTTATCACAAGTGAGCCAATAGCTATGAAATACAGTACAAGTATGCAGTATGCAGTATGCAATAAAATTGCTATAAATATCTAAAATAAGCAATAACTACTACAAATAAGCAAAAAAAAAAAAAAAAAAAACAGGCTACTTATTGCTATATGGCACAGATCAGCTGCTACAATTCAGATAGCTCTGTGTGTAGTGGCTGATACACAACTATTCTAATGACTAATACACATAAAAAATACTCTTAATAACCTATTTCTAGTCAGGTAAAACTTCCCATACATATAAAGATAAACATATAAACAAATAATACTGTACATAGAAAAAAGAGAAGAAAACATGTAAAAGATGTCAAGGTGTAAAAGAGCTGATTAACACTTCAAAGATGCGGGTAATACTACAGCATGAACAATGAGCTATTATGCCAGAATGATTTTAAATAACCTAGAGCCCTAAAATGGGACAGAGGAGGAAGAGATAGAGGAGTCCAGTAGTATAAAGAGGATGGTTAGGGCTGTTACTGCTTTTGATTCAATGTTGGGTAGGGGCTTCTAGTTAAAAAAAAATTGGGGTAGTGGAAAGTGAATTATAATCAGCTGTAGGGGGGTTTATGTGAGACCTGATTAGCTGTGTAATTTCATGGATTATACCATTAACAGTTTCAACTTTACTGTTATTTTTGCATACATTGATAGTTTATATATGGAGAAATTAATTTGTCACTAGGATAGCTGGTCGACCTCTGTGCTCACATTGTAGTTTCTTGGGTGTGTAGATTGAATAATAGCAAGTAAAGCATTTTTCTTGTGAAGGACAATTTATTGACAATTTAAGTGGAAAAAGTAAGCTAATTAAACTTACACACACACACACACACACACACACACACACACACACACACACACACACACGCACACGCACACGCACACACACATAGTGAGAATGGGTACTGCATCCCATGTCCGTGGAACACAGGACAGAACCCCCACCCCCAAAAAAATGATTTGAGAGTATTAGATTGAGATTAGATTTTCAATATCTCACAGAAAACTCACTGTTTTGGAATAGCAGTTTTACTTGTCAAACATGTTATTGACTTTTTGACATGGAGTCAGCCTGTGTATTAGTCAATATTTTGATGACTCTGCCTTATTGTGCTTAGGTGACTGTGCAAATGCACTTCACCTAAACTGTTTTCAGGAATTAATATTTAGATTTCTATGACTTTGAGGAATAACATCTAATGCACATTGTTAAAGGGAATAGCCCTTTCATAAACATCTGCAAGACTAAAGTCATGTTTTTTTTTCTGTATCAGGCAACAAAAAAAGATCTCTGATTCAATAAATAAATAAATACTGTACAACTGATTTCAGGTATTTAGGAGAGGAGACACAGAGTTTTTTTTTAAGTCACAGTTTATCAGAAAATTGGCACATATCCATGCATTGCACCCACTCCTGGAAGGACCTGACCCCCCTCTCCTCCCTGCTGGACTCATAACACTTTTCTTTCTTAGTAGTCTGATTGAGAGGCTTGACTTGTGTTCATTTTTTTTGTTAATTTCTAATTTGATGGAATTGTAACTAGAAATGAAATGGATCCCTTAGTAGCTGACTTGGATTATAAGCTTCTAATTGACCATCACGTGCCCTGCTTAGTAAAAAAAGAAAAAACACATCTTGTGAGCTCTGGATACTATTAAACATTTCTTAACTTCAGAAACTAGAGTTAAATTAAAAAATTCTTCTCTTCTGGCTGAATTATTCTATTGCTCTATTTGTGTTTATACCAGTCTTGAGTTTACTATTAAACTGTACCAGAGCAGTTATATTTGCATCATATTTTTTTCAGTGGTATTGTCACCATATAGCACTCAATAAATTGGGTTGGGTGGAACCAAAAGTTAAACTAAGATTCTATAATTTATTGTTTGCATTTAATTACTTCTACAGCAATAAAGAAAACTCAGAATGTCTTTTGTCTCCGTAGTATATTCCAGAAAGGAACCTTTACTTCTCATCTGTTTCAATTACAAATAGAAACAGAATGCTGCACTGTACTTTAACAATGTAAAAACTGTCAAAAATATTAATATGTTCATGAATAAACTAAACGTTTTATGTGGGTAAATAGAAATGTTCATGTAAAGAAGAAATCAGTTATAAGTAATTCAGCCATTAATAACTAAATAATAATTCAGGCATTATAAAATGCTATGTACAAATTGCGATTGTTTTGCCTGTAATATTTTCATTTAAGCATGTTTTATGTAGCAACTAACTGTGGTAATGTGTTAGTGTAACGTCAGCACATGTTTGTAGTGCAATAATATTTTGTTCATTGGCTGATTCAGTTGTCAACAAACTTTGAATTTGTCATTTTTTGCTGACATAATAACCTTTGTATTCCTTTAAAGAATTCTCATTACTCTAATTTTAAGGCATTATCTAAGACAATAACATTAAAGCAGAAGTGAAAAAGCATAGTTGTTCACCATAATTGCCAGTAATATTTAAAGTGGGTGATGGTTGACTTGAATCATCATGTAGAATAGTATAACTTTACCTTTTTGAGATGCAGGCCCAAGTCTGACATCCATAACTCACATGTAAAGCAACCATTAATTTTATTGTAGGTATAGGATGAGGAATTCTGTGCATAATAAGGTATTTAATTGTAGACTGTACTAAATGAAGTTTCGTACAGTAACACTATGTATAGCTAATGAAGTCTGAAAAGGATAGAGGGCTCAACAGAGAACTGAGGAGAATTAATTTATTCATCTTAGAACACTGTAGTAGGTAATCAGAAAAAAATGAGAACATATTTCAAGCTGCAATAAATAGCACATTTGTGGAAGTGTGACATGGCTCCCATGTGCCACCCTTATCTGTAACATGGGCACAGCAGGCAGCTTATAGAAGAACAAAAAAGTAAAATGTCAACAGTTGAGAGTTTTAATCCTGTAACAACAGACTTTATTAAAACTGTTAAAGCCATTCTCAACTTCAACTTAAAACTAACTATATATCATGTGATAATCATTAGCCATTCAAAATGATTGTCATTCATAAAAACTTAAAGTGATAAACACTTAAATGGTACTGTGTGTCTTTGTCATTGTCACTGATTTCTGGAAACTTTGTGGTGCTGAATCTAAATTGCCTCAATAGTTCTTTGCTTTCAAGTCAGCATTCCCTGGGACCTCAAATGCAAGGATTTTGTACCTCAGAATATGAGGGGAGGGCCATGGGAAGATCTTATTGAATACAGAGAAATGATGTGGCAACTAAGGTTGAATGCTTATGTGCCCCCTGGCTTTAATAAATGTATTTCAATCAGTAGTGTATTGGGTTTAAAATCATACGAAGTGTAAACCCTGCACCTTATGTTCTAACAGTTACCTTCTTTTGTACTTGACAACATAGGGTTAACAAATTTGCTTCTGTTGTTAATTGATCTGGTGGTTATGTAATTTTTTTACCATTTAAATATTGTACAGTTTGTTGAACTTTTAGATTCTGATGAAGTCTTGGTTATAGACTGACAAAAGCGCTTAATCTTGTTGGCTCATTACTAATACATTTTGAAACTTCTTGCTGGTTCATTGGTGTTTTCAGTACCTTCAGTTTTTGCATTGTTTGTACTTGTTGTTCCTGGTTTCCTGGGACCTCCCCTTTCAAACATATTCAATTTGCTAACAAAAAAAATACAAAGTTCTTGTTATTTGAGCAAATAACTGAATGCTTAAATAGTGTACTGTTAGCATCCAATAATTTTAAATTCTGTAATATGCTCATAAATACTTTCTTTAAGGGAATGCTCCATTTTCCCTTCATAATATGTGTTGTAGGAAAGACATTTTGTGAAGTATACTATGGTCCTGGCATTGCAAAGGCAGTCTACCAGGGCAAGAGATTGTCCTCTGGTAGTTTTTAACTGGGACGCCTGTTGTGTCATACATATACCTATATTGTCTGCACATTCCATGTTTGAACATTTTTCCATCATGAGTGCTAGAAATATTTAATAAGCTCTCTATTGTGGGTTTGATATTATGTGCCCTTGTAAAAACAACTTTTGTAAAAAGGTCTCTGTTGTGGGTTTGCTATTATGTGCCCATTTAAAAACAACTTTTGTAATAAGCTCTCTGTTGTGGGTTTGATATTATGTTTGTTTGTGTCTTTCAGCTTTTCCCGGTTAGGGGTCGCCACAGCAGAACTCCGGTCCACTAATGACTGGCAGTAGAGTTTTACATGCTGGCTTGCCAGGCCTAACGCACAACCTTCAATGAAGGAACGCCCATTTATGCATGTTGCCACACAGAAGATGCTCTAACTGAGAATCGAACAGGCAACGTCTAACTGTGAGGTGACAATGCTACCGCAGCACCACCACCGCAGTCATGGGTTTGATATTATGTGCCCTTGTAAAAACAACTTTTGTAATAAGGTCTCTGTTGTGGGTTTGATATTATGTGCCCTTGTAAAAACAACTTTTGTAATAAGTTCTCTGTTGTGGGTTTGATATTATGTGCCCTTGTAAAAACAACTTTTGTAATAAGCTCTGTTGTGAGTTTGATATTATGTGCCCTTGTAAAAACAACTTTTGTAATAAGCTCTCTGTTGTGGGTTTGATATTATGTGCCCTTGTAAAAACAACTTTTGTAATAAGCTCTCTGTTGTGGGTTTGATATTACGTGCCCTTGTAAAAACAACTTTTGGTTCAACACCTACTACTAAACTACTAATAACAATGTACATGATGATGAGGAATAATTTCATCTTTTTTCAGCGTAAATATTTTTGGTAAAAGTTACATCAGCAGCACCCATTTATGCCAACCTAGTCCTCAGACACTGGACCCTATATATAGTAATATACATAACATATCATCTCATTGACATCTATGTGGTGTAGAATGTCATACCTCTAGCAGCCTGCACACATCTTGCATTCCAGAGCATTTTCTGCAAGATCAACATAAAAAAAATAAATTAAACAAATGTAAATATTTTATGACCATTGCAAGTTTTTAAAACTGTATAAACAGTAATATGCCCAGTCAAAATTGTTCTTTACAGTGATAATAGTTCATCCATTCATAATAATTCCATAAATAATATAATATATTATAAGCCACACAAACCCAAAATGGTATCTTTTACCAAACTATAAAAAACTATTTGTCGTACCTTGGAAATTGTACAGCCTAGACATATTGTTTGAACATTTTTTCCTAACCAGACAGAAGCATTCACACGATAACAAGACATTCTTATCTGAATGCACATTTACTTGATATCTACAGAAGTATGAATTGCATCATTAGCAATATAAAGAAAACTGGTTATGTCTCAAGATGTGCAACTTACAGTGCAAATATCAATCACATTGAGAGTAATGACCAGGTCTCCAAGTGTAGCCATGTTATTATGCATTCTAGACATGGATTCTAAGCTTGAGAGGTGAATCTTGGCATCCATGTTAAGAACACATAATGACGGGTTATGATTGGTGAGACCCAATCAGATCTCTTTTTAGTGTATGGAGTTTTATATACTAGATATGCTACTAGTTACAGAAAAACAAAACTTGAAATGCTTTACCAGATTTGAAAGCCAGTAAAGCACTCAGCAAGTGCTG
Source organism: Protopterus annectens (assembly GCF_019279795.1). Lineage (NCBI taxonomy): Eukaryota > Metazoa > Chordata > Ceratodontiformes > Protopteridae > Protopterus > Protopterus annectens. Next base: position 765,823,113 of record NC_056749.1, read on the forward strand.
TCACATAGACAAGAAGTAAAAAATCAGACACAGTTTTTAAATACTGCCCTAATTGAAATAAGTTACTTACAGACTGACATCTGTAAAGCTTTGCTGATATATGTTAAGGAATTGTTGAGAGTGAATGATCGTTCGTTTCCTGATATAAGACTATAACAGCACTTAGGGGGTGTGTAACACATGCTACACACCTCTGCATGCTAAGAAGCATATAATATATTTATCCTTTTTCTGACTTTGAAGCATAATCACAGTGCTCCATGCACTACAGTTTTCTTATACAACATCTAAGGTTTCATATGATACTATGCAATGATTTATAAGTCACTTGATTTTTGAAGTATTAAGTACATACGGGATTATTTTCATAATTACTGACAAACAAGTAGCAATATCTTCAGTATAGTGTGATATAAATGGATATTGACAATGAATTTTCCTGTCCCCATCATGACATTTTACAATATATCCCTTAATTGCACATTGGTCTCTCATTTGTAAAACTATGAACAGAAATATGAATAATATGTAATAAACAGTGATTAATTTCTCTGTTGCAGGAAATCATAGATTTAAAATATTCATGTCATTTTCTTAAGAAGTCCCTGCCCTTTCTAATAGTGCCTATTATTAACTTGTAAGTTACCTACTTAATGAAGTCAGACACAAATAAAGTCTTGATGCCATAAGGAGCTATGGGTGTTAACTGTAAGTGTACACAAAGCATGTTACAGGCTTGGGTGAGTTAAGTGTTTTATCACTTAAAATTTTTATGCATTCTGATTCTACTTACTGGTTTGGATTGCTGAATGCTAAATACATGAATGATTCATAGTTTTAAAGTGAGGTTGAGAATGGTTTTAACAGCCTTAATAAAGTCTGTTGTTATAGGACAAAATGCTGATTTTGTAATAAAACACATTTTTTCTGAAGACAAGTGGAAGAATTTTTTCTAGTTATTAAAGATTTGTTTTGTCTTTCAGTACCTTGGCTGTGGATTTTTTGCTACATTGTTGGTCTTGAAGCTTGCCCATTATAGTACTTAAATCAGGGGCATCTCAACCAATATGCTGCTCATGACTCCGAACAGCTGGCTAGCAATCATGGCAGACCTGCTGTGCTAAACTATTGCTTGACATTGGCTGGTAGGCAACTGCTAATGTACTCACAGAGGACTATGATTTAATGACTCGGAGTTTGCTTTCTGGGAGAGGGTAAAATGTCAAAGCAAACTGTGGTTCTAATGAGGGTATTAGTTTCTTAGCATCTAGTCAGTGATCTGGACAGGTCCTGTCACTGCATTTGTCTCACCCACTCTTAAATAGTCTATACTTCAGTATTTGTCTGTTTTACAAACACAAGAGTAGGCAAACATACTGAGCCTTGGACTTCTGTTCTTCTCTGCAAGGTGTTCTCTTTAGCTGGGAGAACACCTGGATATCAGGATGCATACATGAATCTTACCTAATATCAGTGTTTTATGCCCACAAGTTATGATAATCTCCTATCCTATGAAGTGGCTGTAAGGCAGATGTAAAGGGAAAACATTTTCAGCAGTACCTTCACTGATTTTCCTTATGTTAAATTGCATTAAATGTTGTACTGTATTCTTGCATCTGTTAATATGTATGGATATATGTATTTGCTTTTCAGCACATCCTCATATCTGTAAATATGTTTTGTTAATTTCTTACATGATTCTTTTCACCTAGGCTGTTCCTGCAAATGGCTCATTGAAGTCAGTGCACTGCAACAGTCAACACATATAAATAAATAAATAAACAAATAAATGAATACATTTTAAAAAAGGCCATGCATCTAAATGGGAATAAATATTTAACTTATGTGATGATGAGGAATGAGTTAACAAGAAAGCGCTCACTTGACAGTATCTCAAACTATATAAATGTTTTCCTATGACTAGCACAGTGGTCACATACTCGAGTTAACTAGAGAACTATTACAGTAACACCTCATCAGAATGAATGCCATCATTTTTTCTCAGATAACATACATTTTATTGCCTTGCTTTGAAGTTATAAGGAGACCTATACTCATATTTCTGGGTAGTGAATAACCTTTTCTACTCCCTAATGCTTACTAAGTAAATAGCTAATGTTGGCAGTTCTCACATGGGGCAGGTAACAAAACTTTACCTCAATATATCTGTTTGAAAATCCAAACAGCAGCTGTTGCTATTCATTCAGAAAAAGCTTCAAATGTAGCTATGGAGTTGCAGCACACTTTAAAATGGTACAGAGATCATGTCTGTAAATGGCTTTCTGCAGAGTGACAGAAAAAAATAGCCATGGGTGTAGAAATTAATCTGACACAGTCTGGGTTCTTAGACACTGAAACAGATACAGCTTGGTTATATGTTGCATTTCCTGGTTTTACAGACTTGTCTCAGCTCGATCTCTCAGTAAATTTTGTGTTTGCAGAAACATAACTACTTAGCTAGACATATAGGAATTTTTGGTTTGGATTTTGCAGAAAATAAATGTGTGTAAATTCTGAGTAAAAATAACAAACACTTGGTCTTTCCTATTGCTAAACCCAAGTCCTAAAACCTTAACTGCCAAAGATGTGCCATTCCTTACAATTGTGTTAAGTGTTTTACATATATTTTTTAATTTTTTTTCAGCATAATTTGCTGACTTTAAACCTGGAACCATATGAGATGACTAATAACAAAAAAAAAAATATCAGCTGTTTTAATAATCTTGACTGTGACATAGATACAATGTTTATAGGAATGTGCCATGTGATTACTCATAACCCTTGAGTGTGGCATAGATACAATGTTTATAGGACTGTGCCATGTGATTACTCATAACCCTTGAGTGTGGCATAGATACAATGTTTATAGGACTGTGCCATGTGATTACTCATAACCCTTGAGTGTGGCATAGATACAATGTTTATAGGACTGTGCCATGTGACTACTCATAACCCTTGAGTGTGGCATAGATACAATGTTTATAGGACTGTGCCATGTGATTACTCATAACCCTTGAGTGTGGCATAGATACAATGTTTATAGGACTGTGCCATGTGATTACTCATAACCCTTGAGTGTGGCATAGATACAATGTTTATAGGACTGTGCCATGTGATTACTCATAACCCTTGACTGTGACATAGATACAATGTTTAGAGGACTGTGCCATTTGATTACTCATAACCTTTGAGTGTGGCATAGATACAATGTTTATAAGAATGTGCCATGTGATTACTCATAACCCTTGAGTGTGGCATAGATACAATGTTTAGAGGACTGTGCCATGTGATTACTCATAACCCTTGAGTGTGGCATAGATACAATGTTTATAAGAATGTGCCATGTGATTACTCATAACCCTTGACTGTGACATAGATACAATGTTTATAGCAATGTACCATGTGATTACTCATAACCCTTGAGTGTGGCATAGATACAATGTTTATAGGACTGTGCCATGTGATTACTCATAACCCTTGAGTGTGGCATAGATACAATGTTTAGAGGACTGTGCCATGTGATTACTCATAACCCTTGAGTGTGGCATAGATGCAATGTTTATAGGTCTGTGCCATATGATTACTCATAACCCTTGAGTGTGGCATAGATACAATGTTTATAAGAATGTGCCATGTGATTACTCATAACCCTTGAGTGTGGCATAGATACAATGTTTATAAGAATGTGCCATGTGATTACTCATAACCCTTGAGTGTGGCATAGATACAATGTTTATAGGACTGTGCCATGTGATTACTCATAACCCTTGAGTGTGGCATAGATACGTTTATAAGAATGTGCCATGTGATTACTCATAACCCTTGAGTGTGGCATAGATACAATGTTTATAAGAATGTGCCATGTGATTACTCATAACCCTTGAGTGTGGCATAGATACAATGTTTATAGGAAAGTACCATGTTATTACTCATAACCCTTGAGTGTGGCATAGATACGTTTATAAGAATGTGCCATGTGATTACTCATAACCCTTGAGTGTGTCATAGATACAATGTTTATAAGAATGTGCCATGTCATTACTCATAACCCTTGAGTGTGTCATAGATACAATGTTTAGAGGACTGTGCCATGTGATTACTCATAACCCTTGAGTGTGGCATAGATACAATGTTTATAGGAATGTGCCATGTCATTACTCATAACCCTTGAGTGTGGCATAGATACAATGTTTATAGGAATGTGCCATGTCATTACTCATAACCCTTGAGTGTGGCATAGATACAATGTTTATAGGACTGTGCCATGTGATTACTCATAACCCTTGAGTGTGGCATAGATACAATGTTTAGAGGACTGTGCCATGTGATTACTCATAACCCTTGAGTGTGGCATAGATACAATGTTTATAAGAATGTGCCATGTGATTACTCATAACCCTTGAGTGTGGCATAGATACAATGGGTCCTTACATATTATCACAACCACATTTTGAACAGGAACAACGGGTGTTTTCCAAGCCGTACGCTGTTTCTCCTGTTCGAAATCTCATTGCGAAAAGTCGTAAGTCCCGCTTTCTTTTTTCTACTTAAAGTATTGCTTTGTTGTCCGTGACTCACTCAATGACTATTATTGCAACCATGTTTTGAACAGGAGAAACGTCTCTTTTCCAAGTCGTATACGTGTTTCTCCTGTTTGCAGTCTGATTGTGATAAGACGTAAATAGCATTACATATTAGATTCTTTTCAAGGTATAATTATTTCAGTTAGATGGTAACAAATATATATGATTTTTGTGATATTCTGCTATCCACTAAATGAGTAAAACTGTAACTAATAATATAGGTATGCTTTACAAATAGATGGGGGGACGAGGAATATAAATGGGCTGTTGAATACACACTGACTGATTGTAAGGCACTTATGGTATGTAAAAACAGTACTTTTAAAACATTTGGCAGCTTTGGTTATAAGTATACTAATTTCATGCACATGGTTGTAAACCCCAAATTAGGTAAACTATGTTATGGTAACAGGAAGGGTATCTATGGTACAGTACCAGTTCTTTATTTGATGATTTGTGAACGTCAGCACTTTAATGTAGGGGAAGCTGTTGTAGAACACAGACACACAGGGAAAACTGTTGTAGAACACAAACACACACGTGTTTTCAGGTACTCCTCTTCCTACCTCATAAACAATGTGACAGAATAATAATTAATAGTTCGGACACCCCTTCTAAGATTAACATAAATATTTTTGGGAAAACATAAGGAATTATCACAGTTGGATATGTGGTTGTATAATACGTAAGTACCATACAATATTTATAGGAATGTACCATGTGATTACTCATAACCCTTGAGTGTGGCATATATACAGTGTTTATAGGAATTTCCATGTGATTACTCATAACCCTTGAGTGTGGCATAGATACAATGTTTATAGGAATGTACCATGTGATTACTCATTACCCTTGAGTGTGGCATAGATACAATGTTTGTGGGAATGTACCATGTTATTACTCATAACCCTTGAGTGTGGCATAGATACAATGCTTATAGGAATGTACCATGTCATTACCCATAACCAGACACTCTGAGTAAAGCTTCTGATGAGGCTGTATTCCATGTGTCACCCTAAACATTTAGCCATTACTGACAATATGTGTGCAGAAACAGCATTCCTATATCATGTGGTGTGAGAAAGGAAAGCTGTCTTTGACACCAGAAGCTATTTTTCTTGAACTTGGATATGGAAACTCCTGAAACTATAAGAGAACAGAGAAATGATTAATTTCTTCTGTGAGATGCTGCTACATCGTTACTACCATGAGTAATTGCATGCTGTTTGGCTTTCTGAGGTTTAAGATAAAAATAATGAATCAATTTCATTCTTTTAATTTTCACATTTCTAATAGGTTCATTGGTTTAAAGATATTTACTAGGTTACTGATCTGTTAGGATATGAAGAGGTTTAGCCTTACATTCCATGGCAGTTTTATGCCATTATATTTTGCATACAAATAAACCAGAGACAGGTCAAACAAGAATATGCTGGAACATTTAGATGTTGGCCCTATCCATAAGGGACAGGGATGCTATACCAGGGGTAAATTGATGGTTACCAATCCATTCATCTGAATTACACTTGTATAGAGTAAGAGACCTACTTCACTTTATATGGAGTGGAAGACGTTTCCACAGAAAAAGTATTCCCTGTGATACATACTTATAACTCTAACACGTTTTATTTATTTTGTAAAAGAAACTGAGATCCCTTGAATGGATATTTATGATACCATTGAACTTGTGAATGTGTAATATGTTTGAGAGAAAATGGTAAGGCCTTGATTTGTTTTTAGTGAGAAACACTGTGGTCATTCCTCAAGTGTTTGGACAGGAATGTGCTGAAAGGGTCATTGTACTCACTGATCAGCTTAATGAGTGCTGGCTAAGTTTGCATGATTACATCCCTGGAGCTGGATGTAGTACCTTTAGAAAGAAGATGCATAATAAACCATGACTTATTTACAACTGTGGATATATGGTGAATGATGGACAGTTCATTATCAATATAAGTTCATAGATCCATAATTATGAGATCAGTTTTCAGGGATATGTTGTCAGTAGAACACACAAAAGGGGAGTCCTTCTTGCCAAAAGATACAGTTATGTACTCCTTGACATTTAGTTTTAGTCCATGGTTTTGACACCAGCTATTTGTTTGAGACAGACCCTCTTGGGGGATCTCAGTATCCTCATTGGAGTATATAATAGGACTATAAACTCGGTCAGCCACAGGCTCTTAACATTAACTTTGACCTCTGAGAAATAAATCCTCCAGAGAAATGGACTGGGGACTGAATCCTGCACTTCACCACTTTTGACAGGTAGGATGTAGAGCCACCCTTCCTAACTTCCTGGGTCCTGTTTCCTGAGCAAGTATGCTATGCAAGGAGTTACATAGGGATTGGCATTAGGGATTGGCATTTAGTTTGGAAAGTCTATCCATAATATCTGAGTGCCACACCTTTCCATAGACGATATTTGCAGTGTACACTGTTTTGCCCTGGTCCATTGTTTCAGTAATGTTTCCAAAGAAGTAGACCAGGTTAAGTAAATAGGATATTGATGAATCTGAACTGTAATGGGTCGATAGTCTGATCTGTAGGTTACCTATTTTCTTGTTTATTCATTCCATAATGATCTTGTCTATAACCTTAGAGATGAGGCTGGTCAAGTTTATAGGTCTATAATTACCCAGGTCTATTGAAGCCCCACTTTGTGCAAGAGAATAACAGTTGCTGTCCTCCATTCGTCCATCATGAAGCTTGTTTTGAAGCTGATATTGAATAGCATCTATACAGGATCAGACGAGTTATATTTCAGGCTCACCAGAAGGTGACCTGATATGATGCCTGGTACCACAGATGTCTTTTTAGCAATAGTTAGCACCCTGAGAACTTGTTCTTGGGAGATTTGTGCGGTCTAGATACAGGTGTATGATCTGAAAATATCGACGGGGAGAGGGGCGTGAAGTTTGAGTTAAATTAATGTGGAAATGAATATTATTACTGCAGTATTTTTAACATGAAAAATGCTTTATTGAGTAAAACAATAAAAGGAAACAGCATACATGCTTCAAAAATCTAAAATAATAACAACCAAGCACTGAATAAGGAAGACTAAAAGTATTAATGATAAAAGTGTTAACTTACAAAGTATAAACAAAGCTTATAAGGCTGAAGACCATGTAAGTTGAAAAATGCATCAGTATTTATTTAACACTATAAACGCTGGATCCTTTTGAAATGGATTACAAAACTGATTGCTACAACATATATCCTTTGTAATGTCCTTACAGAACACCTTCATGTAATGAAAAATAATGGAAGATATATGTAAGAGCCACAATGTTTCTATGCTGGTAAGTGAAAGTCACTGTGGTACAATTCCTAGTATCACACATATAAGATCCTGTTTAGATGGGATCATCTTCTTGATAGCAGTAGCAGCTATTTAATAAAAAAATTGTCCAGATATGCAAGACATGCCTAGTAGAAAGCGATAGTCAGCATCAACTACCAGAAATATCCAGGAGATTCTCATCTCCCTTCATCTTTCTCTTTCTTTCTTTTAGCTTTCCTTCCTGTACATATATTAGATACCAAAAATGTTTTTTTTTAAATGAGAGATCTAGGGTGGGTGGGTCGAATACCAATCAGTTTTCATTATTCATGTTTTCAGTTATTTCCTAGGTGCAGTCTGTTAGACTCAGATATTATACAACTATACTCATCTACTGCCTTATATAACATCAGCAACAGATAAGGCCTATTGCCCATGTTCCTGAGATCTATGCCAATCAACCTTCCAGTGTATCTGGCACAGCTTTGCCTTTTAACTCAAAGAATTGCCACTATTGGATTTCATCTCAAAGCATACCTCTCAACATCTTAGTGCAAGAAATCTGGGCAATGACATAAATAAAAGTGGGACAAAGGACCAAAAATAGGGACAATATTAAATATTGTTCTTAAAAATGTAGAAAGCTACTAAAATAACAGGTTTTATATTAGCATGAATTTTCTGAAGGGTTTGATGTCTGAAACTCAAATGTCTGTTATTATTTTCTAACTTTAATATTTAATGACTTGCCACTAATTTGCCAGGAAATCACAATTTTATGAAAAATGAACTAACAATATGAGGCAAAATCTGTACAGTTGAGAGGTATGTCTCAAAGCATCTTTGTCTGCACTGCAACAGAGATCCTTGACCATGATCGCTAGTATAGCATAGAGCCAGCAAATAAAAAAAACACACCTCTCTTCATGTAGTCTCCCTAGTAGATTGGCTTCCCCTTTATACATAGCTTTATATTCTCCCATATCTGACCTCATATACATTATGTGCTTCTACACAGGTTATGTCTCAGCTGCAAATGGCACCTTTTTTCTTCTATGGCCATGGGATCCCATATTTTCCTGCTATACTTTGAGAGGATCTTCACTCGCTAAAGATGTATACTACTAAACTCAAACTACTCGTATTGTTCTGGGCCTGGAATTTAGCTTGTTTGAAATGTACTGATGCATGTCCCAACTAAGTAAATCAGGCAGATCAAGACCCCCATACTTCTGTGAGGCCGTCAGTTTCTTCATTGGTAGCTTAGGATGCTTATTATCCCAAATAAAACTCATCAGCACTTTCTGCCACTGAAGAATAGATGGGTGATTAGTGATAGATGGGACACATCTGGCAACAAATAAAAACTTAGGAAGCAGCTACAGTACAGAGTGCTGCTATTTTTGCCAGGAGAGGGATTGTTAGTCTAGGCCCAAATAATCTTTCCATTGGCTTGCTAGTATGACTGAACAAGGTTTAAGGTATGCACAGCACAATATTTCTGTGAGACTGTAATCTCCGAATACGTATGAGTGAGGACATAGTTTAGTCCCAGCTGAGTAAAGTTATCCTTAAATTTCTGATGCACACTGTTCATGGAGAATGGCACAGTCTTGTTCCAGTCATGTGTGAGGCCAGAGAAACTACTAAATACTTCCAATACCTTAAGCAACTCGGGTATATGTATATGGGTATTGACTGTCCACAGCATAGAATCATCAGCAAACCATGCATCAGTAAGGGTGTGTCCTTCCAAAATTGGAGTGCCTCAATGCATGCAGTTCTGCCTTATGTAAAGGCTTAAAGTTTCTATCACTAACAAAAATAAATACGGAGACAGTGGGTAACCTTGCTAAGTTCCTCTAGATAACTAAAAGGACTGAGAATATAAATTGCCAGTAATCATCTGAGCCATAAGTTTAGAATATAGCAGTTTTAGCCATTTTTGAAAATTCCCTGCAATATCAAAATATTCACGAGCTGACCACAATTAATCTAACTAAAGCATTACAAAATATTTCTTAAATCAACAAATCACATTGCTTTTTCAATCTCTTAGTAGTGTTCAAAAGACATGCGTGAATGGGCGTGCCTTCACTGAAGGTTGGGCATCGGGCTGGCACCTCAGCACTGTAAAAATCTACTGCCAATCATTAGTGGATTGGAGTTCCACTGTGGCAACCCCTAACCAGGAAAAGCCAAAAGAGGAACAAATATTTTAAAGAAAAGCCTAACCAGGTAAGGCATCTCTTGATACTCTGGGACAAAGCCCTGCTGTTTACTATCCACTAACGCATGGATAGTCCTACCCAATCTGGTAATCAGAATGTTAGTTATTACCTTGGATTCTACTAGCATAAGTGAAATTGGCCTTTAATTCTGTGGTCTGTTCAGTTCATTACCCTCTTTGGGGAAGGTAATTACATTTGCAGTCCTGGTCTCTGATAGAATGACTTCAACAGATCAAATCACATTATATAGCACCTGTAATATTGGAGGGAACTTACTCAGTTCATATACATTTCACCATTCAGACCATCAGGACAAAGGGCCCTGTTAAATTTCAGGACTATAATAAAAAACTTAAATTCCATAGAGGATATTGCTGAGTCCAGCTAGTCCTGGTTTATTCCATCAAGCATGGTTCAGGAGATCCTGCAATAAAATTAACTCCCCCTGACCAAGAATATCTTCAGATTTGTATAATTGCTTATAAAAACATGCCATGGTCTCACTAACACCCTGAACAGATTGTGTCACTGCCCCCTCGCTATTTTAATATGTTGTGAGCTTGTTTTCTGTCCAGTAACTGTAAGCTCAGGAGTTTTGGTGAATCGATTGGTCTGTAAAACTACCTTAAATGTTCCCATTTCTCATTCTGTATGGCAAGGTTAATGCCACTAGCCTCTCTTTTTAACCTATGGATTTTCTAAAAAAGTTGTTTCTTTTGCATAGTGACTGCATTTGCTTAGTGCCCTGGGTGATTTGATCCTCACATTTAGCTAGCATCATTTTCAACTCCCTTTTATCCATACTCCCTAAATATGTATAGCAAAAGCTATCAAGTTCCATTTCTAAACCTCTCAACACATATTCATTACTGCTTCTCCATAGGTAGCAGATTCCTGACAAAACAGTGATCATTCTATTAACCTAGCTAATAGTAATAGTTTTTTTTTTAATTATTGCTGAGTTAAAACTTCTCTCTTTTTTTTTTTTTTTTTGTGGCGGGGAGTTGGTTGAAGCCATGTCTTCTTCTTTTTCTTTCATCTGTTCCCATCAGGGGTCGCCACAGTGGATCATCTGTTTCCATTTCTTCCTGTCCTCTGCATCTTGCTCTGTCACACCAACCACCTGCATGTCCTCTCTCACCACATCCATAAACCTTATCTTAGGCCTTCCTCTTTTCCTGTTACCTGGCATCTCCATCCTTAGCATCCTTTTCCCAATATACCCAGCATCAACACATGTCCAAATCAATGCAATCTTGCCTCCCTGGCTTTGTCTCTAAACCGTCCAACCTGGGCTGACCCTCTAATATACTGATTCCTAGTCCCATCCACCCTCGTCACACCCAGTGCAAATTTTAACATCTTTAACTCTGCCACGTCCAGCTCTGACTCCTGCCTTTTTGTCAATGCCACTGTCTCCAACCCATATAACACATCTGATCTCATGTATTGTATCTATATTCCATCACTGCCATGCTGAGTAGACACATGGTACAATCTCCACCATCATCATCACCTTCACCAGGAGGTGATGAATCAACAGAAAAAAATTCAGTTTACTAGTAGGATCCTAGTTTAGCTGCAAAATTTGTAAAACCTGTTCCTTTTGAGTACTATGTACCTCCACGTGTCAACTAAATACAGATTTTCCATACAATCCCTTTTCATATCTCTGTGCCTGAATAATCAGGGATGAGTTGCCAATATTCTATCCTACCTGTAATCCAACACTATATTGAAATCACCCCAATAACAACTGGAAGGTAGGATTGCACCCATTTTCAATATTTCAGCATGGAAGTCTGAGAAGAGAGACAAATCACCTTGACAAGGCCCATAACAGTTCCCGACAAGTAATTCTCTCTACGGCATCTGGACTTTGTCACTACCCACCTGCCATCTTTATAGGTTCATAGGTTCATAGGTTCATACTAGGCTATCTGCCCTGGGGCAATTATAAGCCTAGCCCGATTCTGTATGGCTTACGCCACCCCTTGATTTGAGTATACTGTGCCCTTTTTAAGGTTTAGTTTACTGTGCCTCTGTCTAATAGTGACACGGGAGTAATCCCTGGGACAAACCTATGATCCCCCATCCACTTATTGAGATTCTTCTTGAAGAGATTCAGTGAGGTGCTCTGCCTCACATGAACTGGAATTCTATTTCAGAGTGAAGGGAGCCTCTGGGTTATGAACCTGTCCCTCCAGCAAGTTCTATTTATTTCTGTGCTGAGGTTCAAGTCCCTCGAGCATGTGGCTCTAAGGGATTTAGATTTACTGAGGTGGAGCATGTCCATTAATTCTGGATTTGACATAGCTTTGTATGTCAGGCATAGATCGCCTCGAAGTAGGTGGTATGCAACTGAGTAGAGATGGAGTTTTTTTAACCGAGCAGCATATGGCATCTGTTTGAGACCCTTGATCCTCTTGGTGAGATACTTTTGGGGTCTTTCTAATTGCTGCAGGTGTCAGGTAAGGTACATCCCAAAAGGGGCATTGTATTCTATGATGGGCCTGATGAGGGATGAATAAAGGGGCACGATTACCTCTCTTGATCTAGATGTGAAACCCTTCGTGATGAGGTGGGCTATGTAGAAGGTCTTTCTAACTACTTTGGCAATGTGGTTTTCAAAGGAGAGATTGCTATCAACTTGGGTCCCCAGGTCCCTAATAACTTTCTCTATACTTAATGGGTTTCCGCCTATGTGGTAATTTGTGGGCACATTGTTTTTGCCAAAGGGTATGACTATACATTTTTTGGCATTTAGCTTTAAACCATGGCGCTGGCACCAGTTATCTGACTCTGTGAGACCTTTTTGAAGGATGTTTGTGTCAGCTGGAAAGTTGATTATGGCGCCCAGTTTGCAGTCATCTGCGAACTTGGTGAGCCATAGTCCTCCCACGTTTGCCTGTACCTCAGAAAAGTATATACCGAACAAGAGTGGTCCCAGGACAGAACCCTGTGGGATGCCACTTGTGACCGGTTTCGAGTCTGACATGGCTCCAGCAACTCTCACTCTGTGGGTTCTGTCTTTGAGCCAGTTTGCGACCCATCTTGTGACATAGAGGTTTATATTTAAGCTGGATAGCTTATCTATGATGCCTGAGTGGGGTATTGTGTCAAATGCCTTTGCAAGATCCAGATAGGCTGTGTGGACTACCTTCCCTTCATCTATGGCTTTGGTGACTGTTTCAAAGAAGTCAACCAGGTTCAAAAGGCAGGATCTGCCCTTGACAAAGCCGAACTGGGTAGGATCTAGTGTCTGTAGGTCCCCAATGTCTTTGTTTATGAGCTCCATGATGATTCTCTCCATAGCCTTGCAGACTAAGCTAGTCAGGCTTATGGAGCAATAGTTTCCAGCGTCTGTAGAGGCTCCCCCTTTGTGGAGTGGGACCACTGTTGCTGTGCGCCATTCTGTGGGCACATATCCTGTAGTGAGGCTGAGATTGTATAGCCATTTTATTTGAGGGATTAGTTCCTCTTGTAGTTCATGTAGGACGCAACCTGGGATGCCATCTGGTCCCATGGAAGCAGTGTTTTTTGCTTTGGAGAGGGCAGCCTTCACCTGAGCATCTGAGATGTTTGGGAGGCATCCCTCTGCTGGGATAGATACTTGCTCTTTTGGGGAGGGGAGAAGTTTGCACTGAACCTGTCTGCCAGGATATTGGTGATGTCTGTGGGTTCAGTGTATTTTTTGTCGTTTAGAATCAACTCAGAACAAGTCTGGGAGTTGCATCCCAGGTTTCTAACATAACTGAAAAAGCCTTATGATTGTCTTTGGTGTCCTGTGCAATTTTTCTCTCGAAGCTGGCCTTGGTGGATTTTATGAGGATTGTAATTTTTGCTAGTACTGATCAGAGATGCCTTCCCTATTAGGGATTTTGCTCTATCATGTAGTAGCTTCCTCCTTCTGTTGTACAGTTTATTTATGGCAGGGGTCCACCAGACTGGACGCCTGCCTTTGGATGATTGGGCCTTGGTTTTGTTTGGGATAGCATGATCCATGCATTCCTGGAGATGTCCGTAGAATGCATTTATATAGGATTCTGCAGTTTGGCCTGTAGTTTCCACTTGCCCTGGGGCCTTGAAGGATTCCACTTCGGTTTTGAGAAGTGAGAAGTTCGCTTTTGAGAAGTTTTTCACTGTGGTTTTCTTGGCTGGGGGTGGGGTCGGGATGTGGACATCCAGTGAAATTAATTTATGGTCTGATCTTACCAATGAGGGATATACTTCTGGTGTGGAGCATAGGGTCCCCATGTTGGTAATGATCAGGTCTAGTATGTTGTCCCCTCTTGTGGGAGTGGTGACTAGTTGTTCCATAGCATTTGAGTTTATAATTTCCAGGAATCTTTGGGCTAAGGTGCTGGGGCTTGAGTAGTGCTCCCAGTCAATGTTTGGGTAGTTGAAGTCGCCCAGTATAATGGTGTTCGGAGAGATCTTCATGTTCTCCAATGTTTTCAGGAAAGCCGAATGGGATTCCTGACTTTGAGACGGTGGTCTGTAGGATGCTATAAACTGAAAAGCAGTCTTGCCCACTGTTAGTTGCACATGGATGGTCTCCGATACTTCGTGCAATGCCACTAACCTGGAGGTGTGGATATCCTTGATAAATATGGAAACTCCCCCTCGTTTTGTGGTTCGGTCCGGGTTTTGAGGCCGAAAAGCATGATACGAGGTATAGCTTGGTAGTGCTGGGGTGCTCTCTGGAGCCTTGAACCAGGTTTCTGTCACTGCACAGATATCGATGTTCTCCATACTGAGGAGAGCTTCGAGTGCGTGCCTCTTGAGGTTAAGACTTCTGGCGTTTAGCAGCATTACCCTTAGTTTCTTGTTCCTTGTGCTGTCTATGGGGGTGGGTTTGACTTTTGAGCCTTGCCTAAAAAAGGCACTATGGGGGTGGCAAGAGCCTTTGCCAATATCCGAAAGCCCAGTGGTGCCAGGTGCAAGCCGTCCCTAGCGAAGCAACGTGGCTTGTCGAGCATGTCATCCCAGGCTGACAGACACTGGATCCCCTTTGAATGACACCAAAATTTTAGCCAATTGTTAAAATCGATCATTTTGTCTTTGTACTGTGGCATCATTCTAGGTGAGGGTAAGATGCTGCTCAAGGTCAGGGTCATACCAGCCTGGGCTACATGATCAGAGAGCTCCTCTATGTCTCATTTCATGTAGTCCAGGGAGGTACGTCTCAGGTCATTCACACCAGCATGTACAATGACTGAGTCATATTTGTATTTGCTTTGGAGTGACCTGAGTGCTTGCGTTATGTGTCGGATCCTAGCACCCGACAGGCAGCTCACCGTGACCTTCTCTTTATTCAGCCTGGTGAGCAGGACGTCAGTGTGTCTGACAATAGAGTCATCTATAACAAGAGTATCAGGTGTGTTATTCAGCCTTAAGGGCTCTGGCTGCTTGGCACACTGACTTTGTGAGTTATGTGTTGTGTGTGTTTTGTTTTGAGGTAGCGTTTGCTTGGATGTCTGCTTTGGAGGTCTCTGTTGCTTACGTAGATTTTTATTTAGAGCCTCGAGTATGTTTTGTGTATTTATGTGTTTGGTTCGCTGATGTGGTGGGACTATGTGATACTGGAATTGTGTTGTGTGAGGTTACCTTCTCCTCCTGACTGGTTACACCAGTTTTGAGATGAGAGAGCTCAGCCTCCAGTTTGGCTAAATAGTTGCATCTCTCACATATATTTGAACCTGTTTGGAGGAGGAGGGGGTTGTCCGTGTACATGAGACAGTTGTAACATTGCCTCAAAATTCCCAGATTCACCAGCTGGACTGGAGAGGAAACCATTGACTGATCTTTTGACATGCTAGAGTAACAGGGAAACTGAATTTAAGATGGACCAATAGAGGACAGGGTAATCGTAGAGAGTATAAGAGTAAGTAGTACTTATGGTTTAATAGTGCTAACTTGTAGGATTACTTAATTGGACCAGTGAAGGGCCTTAGAATGAGAATATGGTGTTTAAATTGAGAGATAGAGCAGTTCTAAGGGAAAAAGTGAAGAGCAGACTTTGTGGAGCCAGGAATAGTTTAAACCCAATTAGGCGGTGCTGCCTGTTGTTGCACTATGCTCAAAAACGTGCAAAACCGCGCAAAAGAGGGTTTTAAGAGAGGAAGATGAAGGAGTTTTGGAATTGACCCAAAATGGCCAATAAAACTACAGTTTCAAGTCAGTAACCACTCCCACATGGGCAGGCAGGCTGCTCAATGTTTTTCACTGCCACTGATCAACAGAGAGACTTTCCTTTAGTCCAAGCAAAAAATGGCCTCACAGAAACTTACAAACAGTTCAAGAACAGCAAGCCTGTAACTGAACTTTTTTAAATCTCAGAAAAGTGGGAAAAAAGCAAGATTTTTTTTGTTTTTGTTTTTTCAGAGATAGCAGAGGTTAACAAGTATCAACAAGTTATAACTGCAGTAAATGACCCCACACAAGAGTGCTAGGCCAAAGACAGATAAAATGCAAGTTTTGAGAAAAAAACTATTTTAAAAATAAGTGCAAACAGGAAATTCAGTAAACAGCTCTAGGCTGTGCTCTAAATACAGTTACTAATGCAGAAATCAAATTTAACAAGCCAGAAACTGCTCAAAATAGGCGGCTATGCAGAAAAACTTAGCAAATAAACAGAGGAAAAATACTTAAAGTCTCAAAAGTGGCTCCTTTCTTCTCTCAGCATTTTCTCCTCTTGGTGGGTGCTTCACCAACAGCCAACAAGCCTGAAAAGATGCCAAAACCATGAGAGAGGAAGATGAAGAGCTGTCAAATCCAGTTTCTGCCACCATATTTCACTACTAACTAATGTTAACACACTTTTTGAAGGATTCTTGCTTTATGATCTCACAAAACAGCCCTCCCAAATTGAGACAGTGTTTTCTGCTTCAAAAAATGTGTTTCCTTTAGGTATAAGACTCATGCATTTAAACTATAATTGAGCATACAGGCTCCCTTTATTTTTTGAGTTTAAGCACTTTATGTTCCATGTGATCAATTCTCATAGGATCATTAGAGGTTACTAGGCTATTGGTCCTGAGGCCCTTATAAGTATAGCTAAGAGTTTAGTTCATGTTTAGACTAATCAGCACCCTATGGCCCTGTACAGCAGGGAAATGGGTGGAAT
This sequence comes from Protopterus annectens, assembly GCF_019279795.1. Classification (NCBI taxonomy): domain Eukaryota; kingdom Metazoa; phylum Chordata; order Ceratodontiformes; family Protopteridae; genus Protopterus; species Protopterus annectens. Next base: position 765,840,342 of record NC_056749.1, read on the forward strand.
CCCAAGGGTATATTTTCTGTTTTCCATCCAGTTATCCAGGTTGCACTTAAAAAGGGGTAAAGAGGTATTCTGCTTGATGTGGAGAGGGAGACTTTTAGCCTGTGTATGGTAGATGTTTGAGGCCCTGGACTCTCCTCGTGAGGAACCTCTGCATTCTCTCCAGCTGCTGCATGTGCTTTGCAAGGTACATGCCAAAAAGGGCATTGTACTCAATAATGGGTCTTATAAGGGAAGAATACAGGGATGTTATGACCTTCTTGTCCCTGGGTGAGATAACCTTACTTAGGAGGTGGGCCATGTAGAAGGCTTTCTGTACAACAGAAGCAACATGGTGGTCTCAAAAGTCATGTTGCTGTCAATCTGGGTGCCCAAATCCCTCACGACTAATTGCGTGCTTAGGACATTGTTATTAATGTGATAATCTGTGGGGACATTACTCTCCCCAAAGGGGATGAAGATGCATTTTTTTGGTATTCAGCCTGAGGCTATGTTTCTCACACCAGTCATTTGTTTGAGTGAGACCCTTTTGGAGGATGTCCACATCACTAGGGGAATTAATGACAGCATCCAGCTTGCAGTCATTTGACGACTTGGTCAGCCATAGCCCACTGGTTTTTGCCTGTACCTCAGAAAAGTATATCCCAAATAACAGAGGCCCCAAGACCAAACCTTGGGGTTTGCAAATTGTAACAGGTCTACTGCTTGAGGTGGCTTCCCCTATTTTCAGTGAGCCAGTTTGCTACTCATCTGGTAACATATGGATTGATGCCTAGTTGAGAGAGTTTATCTATTATACCCGAGTGGGAATAGTGTCAAAGGCTTTGTCCAGGTCAAGGTAGGTGGTGTGCACCATCTTCCCCTCATCCGTGGCTTTGGTGACTGTCTCAAAGAAGTCTACCAAATTTAGCATTCATGACCTCCACTTGATGAAGCCAAACTGTGTGCATCAAGTGTTTGGAGGTTGCCAATGCCCTTGTTAATGAGGTCCATGATAATCCGTTCCATGGCTTTGCAGATCAGGCTAGTTAGGCTGATGGGTCTATAATTTCCTGGATCGGTGGACACTCCACCTTTGTGTAAAGGGATGACAGTGGCTGTCCTCCACTCAGCTGGGATGAAGCCAGTACTCAGGCTTTGGTTGAATAGGGTACATAATGGTGCTTTTAAGTTCCTGCCTGAGTTCATGTAGGATGCAGCCTGGGATGTTACTGGGTCCCGTGGAGGCTGTATTGTTTGCCTTTGAGAGAGCAGTGATGACCTGTTCACTAGATATAAGGGGAAGGGGCAGGTATTGGGGATGTCCTGATTTACTGATGGCGGGGACAGAAAGTTAAAGTTTTTGTTGAATCTGTCAGCCAGCAAGTTTGCTGTATCTACGGGATTTGTATATGTAGTGTCCTTGACCACTAGTTCTGAACAGCTCTGGGTGCTTCCTTTGAGGTTGCAGACATATGTGAAGAAGGCCTTATGATTGTCTCTAGTAGATTTGGCCAATTTGGACTTGAAGTTTGCTTTGGAGGATTTCACTAGTGCTCTTATTTGCTTGTTCAGGCTAAGGAGACATTGATTCTAATTGGGCACCTGCTCCTTCTTGGTCTTGGACATCAATTTTTTTCCTTTTGTTATAGAGTTTATTTATTGCAGATGTCCACCATTTTTTTCTCCCCTCATTAATAGCCATGAAGTCCTTCAGTAATGGAAGTGCACTAGGAAGTAAGTTGTTACAAATAACGGTAAAATATATAGCTGCTAAAGTGTGGGAATCTCTTACTATGTGACAGGTACACAAAACCTATGGGAAAAAAAGACAGTCAAGGCTGAGAATCAAACTGTTTCAAATTCAAATTTCCATTCAAACAATGTGATTTCAATTTCATTAACTTATGTTTAAGAAGGTTAAGTTGGTGGTGTATAGCACTGAGTGGGGCTGCATAGTCAGAAATCCACCTTCTACAATATGATACACCATTAACATGGCACATTTGGCTAAGAGTTCTACCAACAATAGGTGTTGCATAACTATGAGCTCCTTTAAGAAAACAAAACAAAACAAAAAAAAATAAAATAAAACAGACTTTCCAAACATCCATTTAAAGCATGTCAAAGTATATGCACAGTTTCTTTGAGAGTCTGATCCTCTCACACTGCTTACTCCCATCATGACTCATGTAGCTTAAGGTAAGAGCACCTTATTAGGTCAGCACTCAGATCTTTGATGCCTCCACTGCTACTGTTACTACATTGTGCACCAATACAGCTCATTCCTGGTCTTTCTGTTATAGATCCAGTTCATTCAGTGTGCGATTGGGGCCGATTAACTCCATGGTGGCATACCGATCATTGTTGGTGAGACTGGCCAGGGGCAGACACCTATTAGTTTGATCAAGAGTTTGTATAGGCTTCTGGTTTGCTTCCAAATTTTAAATAGATATTTGTGGGTTTCAGTTGACTGCACAGTGGGCTTTTTCTTTTTCTTTTTAACAGGTGTATTTCCCCAGCCTAGGGAAATAGATCAGGTTTCTCTTTGTTCCTAACAGAATCGCAGCTGGTGAATGACTTCTGCAGGAGGTTTGACTTCCATTTTTTAAATATACCTCTGCTTCTGAGGGGTATTTATTTATTATCTATCTATCTATCTATCTATCTATCTATCTATCTATCTATCTATCTATCTATTTATTGATTGCATATGTTCACTGGGATAGTCCATTGGTAAAAAAGATTGCCCCTTTTCAGTGGAGGCCTGAGAAAAAAGCTCCAAAAACATTACAGAGAAAAATAATGACAATTTCACAATTTTTACATAATGTACAAACACTGGGTACCTAAATTATGATGGATTAAAGGTCTGCACAGATTATGCACTATTACGTATACAAATATCACAGTACTTTCAATGAGTTTATCATGCTTTTTACATTGAGGAAAATGTAAATATCACTAAGGTCACATGCCAATGTCATCATTACAAAGGGATAAACTGGCTCTTCATGCCCTGGAGAAACTTTCAAGTTTCAGAGGTGCAATGCTGATTCAGTTTTTTTCTTCTCTGTTCCTCTTGCATTCAGTGGTGGCTCATAAGGATGACCGGTAGTGTGTGTAAAATGGCAGATAACCTGGGGTGGAGGGAGATACAGTGCAGAAAAAGGAGAGTAGAAACAACAGAACACAATAGTTACTTTACTGGTGAGTACAGGAAAGTGGAGAGTTAGGACACTTGTTTAAAGTGAAAAAAGTGTTATCAGAGCGCAGGGCTGAGGTAAAGACTTTGTTATTGAACTGAGGTTAGGTAGAGCAAGAACATAGGAAGGAATCTATGAGGTATTATTCTAGCAGAGTTTTAAAAGGTTTAGTATTAAGTTTGCCTGAGTATTAATGGAATGGATTTCCATACGTTAGAGGCATAATAAGAGTACAGAAATTTTACAGCAGAGTTATTTGATTTTCTTATTGTTAGAAGATATTTATTAAATGATCAAGGACTTCTGCTTGGAATCTAGGGATAGAGGCGTTGACTTAAGCTAGGACTTAGGCTAGGACAATTTTCTGTTTTGTGGATGAGATTTTGACTTACAGCTGGCTAGGACAGACTTAGACAGTAAGCTACTTTTGTCCAGTGCAGCTGTTTGAAAGCTAAACAGGACTGAGTTTTATAAGGTAGGCTTGAGTCGAATTTTGCTACTCTGTTGCATCATTGTTCAAGGAGTTTGGTTTGAGCTGTTTGTTGATTAATAAATATGTGAGAGGCAAACAGAGGAGTTTAAGTAGGAAAAGTGAGGTAAAATATATATTCTTGCTCTGTTTGTTAGGACTGTCTTATCCCTCTAAAAGTCACCAACTTTCTGATGGGTCATTTTTCCTGCCTGTTTCATGTGGTGGCTAAATTTCATGTTTTCATCAGTGATGACACCTTGAAGCTTAGTGTTAGTACTTGCTCAGTTATGATATTTGTGAAGGTTAGAGGAAGACAGTTTCATATTAAATTGACGTTTTGGGGTAAATAGGATAAGTCTAGATTTTTAGGAGGTTAAGGAGTAGTTGTGAGTCTGCAGTCATGACAAAAGTTAACTGTTGAAGTTCCTGTTGATTTTTTGATGAACAGATGAAGGTTGAGTTATCTGCATACTGAATTATGGTTGCATGCTTGCTAAGTGTAAACTATTTACAAATATGTTGAAGAGGAGAGGCCCAAGAATGGATCCTTGTGGGACCCGCATGGATATTAGGAGAAAAGAGGTCATTTTGCCATTTGACAGTCTATTGTTTACTGGCTAAGTAGCTGTCAAATCAGGTGAGAGAGAGCTGCTGACTGTAGACCTAAGGAAAACTGTTTTTGTTGTCATTCATTGTGGGAGACAATATCAAAAGCTTTAATGATTCAGAAATACTGCAAATACTAGGTTGCACTGTTCCTGCTCTGGTCAATGGATGTTACAAATTTGAGGAGGGCAGTGGGGGTACTGGGTTGGGGGCAGAGCCCATGTTGACGGAGTGATAGCAGGTTTTTATTTTATGTTATATATTTAAAGGTGAGAGTATGTGTATCATTTTGATCTATGAGAAGAACTAGAAAGTGTAGCTGTACTTCAAAGTTCAGCACTTTAATAAAGAAATGTAGTGGTAGGTAAAAGCTTTTCTTTTGTTAAAAATAACTGAGTTGTAATTTGGGGCAAACTGAAGCACTGCACACTAGACCTGACATTTGGGAATACGTTTTCTTGCAGCTTGAAGGATTCTTCCCTTTCAGCATAATTAAGGTATTGCATTATAAACTGTCATTAAAAAGTGGTCTTGGTGTTGATGAGTTGTGCTCATACAATAATGGGGGTGGGGGGGTTCTTTCTTTAACAAAATGGAAAGTTCTTCTCAATTGAAGGCCATTGGATCCCCTCTCTTCCTCTATCCCTTCAGGCAGCCCAGTCAGACTGAGATTAGTCACATATTTCCTTTTTCACCACATCTTCTTCCACCCTTACTTCCTGCTAGATTGTAAGCTCTACAATTTATTGACAGTAAATATTCAAGATATTTCAGTGCACAAAGAGGTTCTGATATTTTAATTTCATTTTATGGTGGAAAGCCTTGGTTTCTTCTCATGTAACCATTAGGTGCTGAAACCTAATTTTTAACATCCTGCAGTAGTCTAGTAAGACAGGCTAGAAAATTCTGAAGCAAAGTGCAGATTGCTTTTCCCACCCCTTCACCTTTCCACTTTGCTTAGTTTGTCTCTCACTATGGAGCTGGAGATGTACATTGTTGAAACTGATGTTTTCACTGCCAAGGGATTAATTAGCTGCAACAGATCTAATCTATAAGGTGAGCTGTAGTAACTACAAAGGGACAAAATTGATCAGTCACAGCATGAAGTTATGGGAAAGAGTAGTGAAAGCTAAGTTAAGAATGGAGGTAATGATTAGTGATCAGCAGTATGGTTTCTTGGCAGGAAAGAGCACTACAGATATGATATTTGCTCTGAGATTGTTGATGGAGAAGTATAGAGAAGGTCAGGAGGAGTTGCATTGTGTCTTTGTGGACTTAGAGAAAGCATATGACAGGGTGCTTAGAGAGGAGTTGTGGTACTGTATGAGGAATTCAGGAGTGGCAGAGAAGTATATTATAGTACAGGATATGTACAAGGGTAGTGTGACAGTGGTGAGGTCTGCGGTGGGAGTGACAGATGCATTTAAGGTGAAGGTGGGATTACATCAAGGACCAGCTCTGAGCCCTTTCTTATTTGCAATGGTGATGGACAGGATGACAGACGAGATCAGACAGGAGTCCCCGTGGACTATGATGTTTGCAGATGACACTGTGATTGTTAGTGAGAGTAGGAAACGGGATGCAGGGACCCTGGAGAGGTGGAGATATGCTCTAGAGAGGAGAGGAATGAAGGTTAGCAGGACTAAGACAGAATATATGTGTGTGAATGAGAGGGAGGATAGAGGAATGGTGAGGATGCAGGCAGTAGACCTAGTGATGGTGGATGAGTTTAAATATTGGGATCAACAGTTCAGAGAAATGGTGCGCATGGAAGAGAGGTGAAGAAAAGAGTCCAGGCAGAGTGGAGTGGGTGGAGTGATTTCTGACAGACGAGTACCTGTAAGAGTGAAAGCGAAGGTCTACAAGAGGGGCGTGAGAACAGCTATGTTATATGGATTGGAGATGGTGGCAGTGGCAAAAGGGCAGGAGTCAAAGCTGGGCATGGCAGAGAGAAAGATGTTAAGATTTGCCTTGGGTGTGACTAGGATGGACAAGATTAGGAATCAGTATATTAGAGGGTCAGCTCAGATTGAACAGTTTGGAGACAAAGCCAGAGAGGCTAGATTGCATTGGTTTGAACATGTGCTGAGGAGGGATGCTAGGTATATTGGGAAAAGGATGCTAAGGATGGAGCTGCCAGGTAAGAGGAAAAGAGGAAGGCCTAAGATAAGGATTATGGATGTGATGGTGAGAGAGGGCATGCAGGTGGTTGGTGTGACAGAGCAAGATGCAGAGGACAGGAAGAAATGGAAACAGATGATCTGCTGTGGTGACCCCTAACAGGAACAGCCAAAAGAAGAAGGAAATCTAATCTACAAGGCAAAGTGGACAAGTTAGAGCCTGAGATAGGAACTCTCTTGCCATATTAGTAATAAAAAAGTTTAAATTCCTGGCCATGACAGGCACTGCCCCTTAGAACATCCAATTCCATTTGTATCCCTGAGTGTACTCCATTGCTGCAGTATTTTTTCACAAAAAACTAAAGTAAAATGCTTGCATTGCACTATTCACCATTGCATGCAGTATATTCATTTTTTTCGTATTTTGCAAAAAAAAAAAAAAAAGAAAGAAAGAAAAGAAAAAGAAAAGAAGAATATCTAATTTATATTGCTGAAACCTTTCATTTTGGCATACAATTTTATCGGTACAACTGCTACTGCCTGTTATCATGTAAACATGCCTGTTATAGTGTACACATGCCTGTTATAGTGTAAACATGCCTGTTATAGTGTACACATAATTTGTCATAAATTTGGAAGCTTTAGATAAAGAAGTTTGCACTGCGTTCAGTGCTCAATTAAATCAAACTCAGGGCCTCAACACTGACCTTATATGAGGATGTCACTTATCAGTAAGTTGCATAAACTTCATCTCCAAACCATTTATCTATGCCAGCCTTAAAGCTCCAAATCTAAAGAAGCCAGAATGCAGAGTACAACATTCTGAGGGAAAAGACAAACTGGAAATTCTAAGAGAAAAACTCTAAGTGATACAGTTTGTGGAACAGATAAATACAGCCCTGACAGCAAGTTATGGACTGAGGTTTGATTAACAATCCCAGTTCACAAGGACTCAGCTGAAGCATTGGACAGAGCAGGATTTTTGCCAGCTAACCTATCTCCTGAGGATGGATGGGTTTAAAGCCAAGGAGTAGCAGTAATGGGTGAACACTAAGGATATTAGTTGGGGTGACTAAATATGTAATTCCCATTTGGAAATGGGCAGGACAGTGGATAAAGAATGCCACAAACAGTCCATCTCAGCAGCAAGGATAGTGCCGCACTTGGACATCCTTCACACAGCATTCCTCTCCCTACTGCTTAACCTCAAGATCCCCCCCCCCCCTCTCATAGCTCAGTTCAAAGGTATTAAGTCAGACTAGTGAACAGGAATGGGAGTTTTTGATACAGGAGCTGCATGGCAGTGGTGGGAATCTGAAAAAAGAACCAGAAGAAAATGAGCCAAATTAAGATCTTCCTTATGGAATGTAGTTGTTTTCACTAGAACTCAATATGTTTTGATATCAGTAGTTGCTTACGTGTCAAAGCTTAAACACATAGATAAAGGTTTTGAGTATGGAAATGTGCACGAGTCACTGACGAGGTATAGAATTTAGTGTCATCAGTGGTATCAGGAATGATTAAATTAGAGACAGACAGTTAAGTGCCTCAGCCTCAGCACTTGCTACAGTAATATTGGAGTAAAGACCCTTGGAATTTAAATTTTGCAGCTAAAGATTTTTTCTGAGAATTTCAATGAAGTAATAATAAATCAAAGTGAGAATAAATGTCATTACAGTAAAGAATACAAATGCAGGCAACTGTATGGTATCCAGGATTGTGTCCAGATTTTAGTATGCCGTTAGAGACAGAACTGTACATCCAAGATGTGGTTACAAACAGATGGATGCATGTTATATAACATTTTGGTGAATCTGTAGATAGTGTTTATGATATATAATCATTTTTCAGTAACGTAAAAGCTTAAATAAGCTCATTCAACAATATTGCATGTTTTTTGAGCAAAAATAGCTGATTAACGTTGATGTTTATGGATACAGCTAATTGTGTGGATTCAAGGAAATACAGGAATAGCTGAAAAAAAGTTCTGGACTGATGAACTTATGAGTCAGTGAAGAAATTTTACTTTAAAGATACACATTGAGTGTTGAATGCAATATTTTCAACAGAATTAACATTTAAAGCACAGAAATTGCAAAATGTTATTCACAGACCTCAGTGCAGTCTTCTTATATATCTGAAGCACACACTAAAGCTGTTGAGTCAGATTTTTCTCAGTAATGAATAACAACACAGAAAGTGTAAGTTCACATTTCAAGTTTTTTTCTATGGAAAAAAATTCAATAAAGTTACCAAATATATTTGACTGTAATGCCTGCAGGAAAACTGGCATGATTAAAGTGGGTCACGGCATGCATACGAATAATAATTTACAGGTTGATGTAGAAGGCAGCAGAGCTCTGTGCAGCTCTTTGATTTGGCACCCCCCATCCGAAAATAGAGGACCAAACCTAAAAGTCTTACTTAGAAACTGTATCAGTGATTCACTTGTCACAGCTGTAACAAGGGGGCTTGCTATAGGCTACATATCACAAATGGAGTGCGGACACACAACAGCCCTGACCAAGAATGCAGTATCAGTATTCAGTACTGAATGCCAGTAATGCTTATGCAAAACATGGAACACTTAAGCTCTTCAGCCCTGCTCACCAATCCGTCAGCATTTGCTGATCATGCTAACATCTTTTGCATGGGGTTGCTGCATACTTTATTCCAAATTAACTACACTTTTAAGACATTGCAAATATTCATCATAGGAAGTAATGATTATGATGTTATTTTGACTGCAAGTAGAAATTCCAGTTGGAAAACATCACAAATGTTCAAAGAGCCAATGCCAACATGAGTGTCTCCTCAAAGCTGTTTACAGAATGTTCTACAAAAGTAAATGTCCCTAACTGAATTTGCAAGTGTAGTAAAAGGAATACCGTTGTGAGTATTTCTAGTTATGAAGCAGAAAATGCAAGATACTTCAAGACCTTTATAGAGCTGTTTTGTCATTTACAGAGTTAGGCTGTTTCTCAAGGAAGCACTGCACCAAAAATTCACATGAGACAATGCCAGTTGCTCACACACTGAAAAGGGTTCAGTATTTTGTCCAGTATCTATAGCAGCCACGTCTCATGTTCTTGTATCCTTTAGCAACATCCATGTTATTATCAGTTTCTAGTCACTCTATATGCTGGGCATCCTATTTATCCAAGAGATCAGATGGAAGGGCAGTGCAGCAAAGTCACTTGGCTTGGGATCCAGACTCTACTACTCAGGAGGGGGACAGGCTAGAAATGGTATAAGAACTATGGTGAGAGAAGTTTCAGAAAGCAATGAGGGATATCATCAGAATTAATGACAGACTCATGATAATCAGACTCCAGTGTAATAATAGGGCAGTATTCATAATCTCAGCCTATGCCCCACAGCAGGGTTGTGATAGTGAGGAAAAGAGTGCATTCAGACAGCAGGTGCAGGACCTACTAGATAAAGCAGGACAACATGAATTGGTGTTGATAATGGGTGACTTGAATGCACATATCGGGACAGACAGAACAGGATACGAGGACTGCCTGGGATCACATGGGTGGGACAACAGGAATAAAGAAGGAGAAGCCATTCTAGACTTCTGTCTGGCAAATGGCTTGATAGTAGCCAACCCATGGTTCAGAAAGAGGCTTGATAGTAGCCAACACATGGTTCAGAAAGACAGACAGTCATAAGATCACATACAAGAGTAGCCAACACTCAACTCAGGTAGACTTCCTCCTAGTAAGGAAAAGGCACTGGGGTAGAATCCATGACTGCAAAGTTATTCCCAGTGAAACAGTCAGCATTGGACAAAGAAGGCTCTAAGGTCAGCAGAGACCAGGCTGAAGACCTGGAAGTTGACTGGAGAGAAAGTGCAACAGTTCAAGGAATTACTCAGGGTTCTAGCACCCCAAGAAGAGGAGAAAATACGTGGAGTTGAGCAAGAATGGCAGCATCTAAAATCAGCATGTGTAGGACTACAGAAAAGATATGTGGTTGAGCCAGGTATGGAAATCATAAGAAAAGCTGGTGGTGGAATGTAGAAGTTCAGAAAGTCATCAAAGGAAAGGAGTGCAGGAAGAAGTGGGAGATAGAAAAGACTGACCAGGCTAGGATGGACTACTGGTTGGCTAACAAAGAAGCTAAAAAAGAAGTTCCAATAGCAAAGACTAGGGCATCGGAGGCACTGTACCAACGTCTGGAAAGTGACTCAGTAAGGGGCACTAATAAACTATATCAAGTTAAACAGCAAAGATAGAAAGATAAAATGTTCAATTTAGTTTATTTATATTTGTTTACCATGGTAGTGCACTGATCTTGATGGGCAATTTGCAGTCAAAGCCCAGGAGAATAGGATCACATAAGAAATAAAAAAGCATATTTACTGATATACATGTGTATTTACAGATGCATAGTTCAAGAAGCAGCTTACAATGTCAAAACTTGAATGAAAATATAGAATTATTCTTAGCAGAGGTATATGGATAAGATGTAACGTACTGACTGAGATGGCTTGTGCTACAGGGATGGCAGCATATAATTACAAAGAGAGGTATGAAGACATTAGGAAGAGGCACATGACAGTGGTAGCTGGAAAGGATACCATGGGGAGAAGACAGAGACAACGTGAGAGAGGCATGCAGAAAGAAGAACAGAAAGGAACATAAGTGTGAGAGATGCACAGAGAAAAGAGAAGTAGGATGAATGAGAGAGTAAGTAAGGAGATGACAGCATGAGATAAGGAAGGATGGAATAGGGATAAACGTGTATGAGAGAGCTGCAGTAGCCATGTAACATGACATGCGTGAATGTGCCAGCACGTAGAGTGAAGAGGTGGTGCTTGACTTGTTTTCTAAAGTCCAAGTACTTTTGGATAAAACGTTCACACATCACACTATATAGGTGACATACATCTCTGACCAAACACTGTCATAAGGCATCTGGACATTCTTGTAGATACTAACTTACCTTTTGATCATTATGTCTCCACAGTAGTTTATAAAGCTTTCTAGTTGGCTCATCTAATATCAAGTGAATCCCCTCTAGATGCAAAGAAGACTTAATTCCCCCATTATTCATCTCTTATCAAATACATTATTTAGTATTGCGCCTCTTTTGGCATGTATATGTTGAATCACTCAACTTGAGAAACCTCTGAGACTCCTATCTAAAAATATTAGTATCCTCAGGAACTTCAGTAACTTACACAGCCAGGCAGGACACTCTCTACACTTAATATTTTATAGATTCCTCTGTGATAGTATGTGTCTAGTTTTTCAAGACATTTAAATCTGACCTTGCTTAACCTATTATTTTTCAGAAGAAATGGTTCCCCATATACCTGGTTAATAGAGCTAAACCTTTATCAATAGATAGATAAATATGTTGTGACAATTAAATCAGATGAAGCTAGCACCAAGTTTACCACTTTTGCATATATTTTGGTATATCTTCAAATCTGTAAGCATTCCAGAGAGTTGTAGCTCAAATGAGTAAGAGTTTGGACGATTCAGTTTATGCACTTGATGACTTTTTGAACTATGAAGCAGAATCATTATACGATGTGTACTAAGCTGTTCTGTAGGCTTAATCTGAAACATTTGAGACATGCTTTAACTCAGAAGGATTAAAACCAGATTCAGATAAAGTCAATGTTATTTATTTATTTTACACTTGTTAACCGGTGGTGTCTGACTGAGCCAAAAAGGCCCTTTTTCAGCAGAGGCCCGTGGAGAAATGCTCCATATAGAAGAATTACAGAGGCATTTAGATATATGTAAATATACAAACATAGCTGTTATGCATTTTCTTGACACGGTTCAACAACTGTGCATAAACGATACCAAAGACTGAAAAAACTAAATAATAAAACACCCAACAGATGCTCCTGGATCTAAGCCACTTCCGAACAAAAAACAATACTTCACGAGTGATGAAAAATACTGACTGGTTTATTTAAGCCATTTAAAACAATACACTTTTCGTTGGAACACCACTCCAACTTCTACAGAAAATTCAAAATACAAGCAAAACAGTGCCTCTCCCCTGCCTAACATTTAAATAATTTAATTAAGCTAGCATAGTCGCATGATACTAAATTCAATTAACTAACATGAACCTCCTAACAGGTTAAAAACAAATGTAAAAGATGATAATAATTTATAAAAATAATAACCTAATGATAATACACTTTCAACATGTCAAAAGTTTCATATTTACCACTGTAATATGACTCATCAATGCTGCTCACCGATAGAAAAAGTATATTAACTTCACTGAGCCGTAGTCAATGTTGTATATACTACCAGCTACAGAGGGGTTTTCACTAATACAATACAAAAACATTGTGTCCCATTCTACCCAATCTTGAGCGATTTACTCCCTGTAGGAATGGACACATCACTGAGTTGGAACTAATATAAATTTACTCGACAGGAGCAACAAGTTAAATAATGACATCCGGTGTCAAATCCTGTCCACTTGTGTTATCCACCACTTATAGTGAAAACGTGAGCGACCATTTAGGAACCTGACATGTTGAATTAAATAACTCAAAGACGAATCATAATTGTATATACCATGTCAACACATACAATCCAAATGTTATAAATAACCATAGAAAATAATACTGATAATATTAAAAATATTCATTGACATACGCTCATTTGAAAACCTAAACTAACTAAAAATGTTTTTATCTCACCAGCTATACATGAAAAATGAGAATTGACAGATGTAAAATGTGAGCTTCACTAGTGACAAAGAACTTTATCACTGATGGATGTCAAAAAATCACTTATAAGTTCAACAAGTAGGAACGGATTACTGAAATTCGTCAGTCCATCCACACATTTACTCCCAAATTGAAAGTGTCCCGTTTAGTACTACCCCTCCAAAACTCCCACTCCCACTAGAGCCAATGAACATCACCTGAATATATATATATATATATATATATATATATATATATATATATATATATATATATATATATATATATATATATCCTCTACAGAAGCCACTTGAAAATTGTGATGTATCAAGGCGGTGTATAACCCAAAGTCACCTCTTCAAACGTTTCAACTTTAGTAGACAAGCTGAACTAAGAGAACCATTTAGTAGTACCCCTCCAAAACTCCCACTACACCTGTAGAGCCAGTGCACATCACCTGAAATGGTGATGTATATGTGTATGGGTACATCCTACCGATCGCACAGAAACCACTTGAAAATTATGATATATCATGCATTCTTAAACTCAAGGCAGTGACAAACCAAAATCACCACTTCAAACGTTTCAACTTTACTAGACAAGCTAAACTGAGGGAACCGTTTAGACCAGGTACATGACAAGCATCTAACCTCAATTGCCACCACAGTTCCCTGCTTTCAAGCATAAGCGGTGTATATCCACCTCTAAAATCCTGTTTAACTTAATCTACAACACTGAATAAAAAGTTGTGGCCAGGATTTTCCAAGACATGTTTGGCCAAAGCATTATCTATTTTGTCTATCCTGATGGCATAGAGATGTTCATAAATATGCTCCTGTAACCTGCGGTTGGTCTTCCCCACATAAAAAGCGTGCATGTTATTCCAAACTTGGCAGATGTTATTGTACTAATACTACTCAAGAAGCTAGTGCCTAGTCTTCACTATCATGGTTCCATAACTGCATCCTTGATAGACTTCAGGCAGTCAAATTACAGTAAACATATTTCTCCTTCCTCCTTGTCTATAGGTGTACCACTGGGCTCCAACCTTGGTCCACCATTCCACACATACACTTGCTCACTTCATACTGCTTGCAGCAATGCCTCTATCTTTCAATATGCAGGTGATGCTACCCTTATCTTCTCAGCTTCTAGACTTTATTTGCTTCAAAAAATCTATCAGGACTCTTTCTCTTCTACTGAATCCTGGCTATCCAACTTCCAAGTTGTTATTAGCCTCAACAGAACTAAAGTTATATTTCTTTCAACCAAAATTATTATGCAACAAAAGCAATACTTCACCATTATGTCAAATAATAACATCCCACTAGAACTTGTTTCCTAATCTAAATTGTTAAGAGTCATTATAGAGAGCCTAAAATTGACCACCATGTAGCAAGTAATAAAAAAGTCAAAAACCAGGAACCTTGTATGGATCCAAAACTTTCTTTACAGCAATATCAGAAAAATACATAACATCTACATACCTGCTACCATCACTGCTTTATGCATTCCCCATCCTTGCTAATCTAAATGCAAAGTTAAAAGTTAAATTAAAAACATTCTACAATAAAGTAGGTAAATTTGCCTCCATCACTGTCCTGTCGTACAATAAATGAAATGGTTAGAACTTCCAAACTTATTTATGTATTCAGAACTAATCATTGCCCCTACTCTCCTCTGTCATCCTGACAATTGCCATGACATTAAAAATGCTGTACACTACTACTCCCCAACAGTGTCTTCTCAAAATTACTAACCAAATTAAAACCCTACTCACTCTCTGCTGATAACTTACCAGCAGAATACTTACAACTAGCAGCCAAGGCTATAGCCTACCCAGTCAGCATTCTTATTAACCGCTTTATCAATGAATCATATGTCCCCCTACTATGGAAAAAATGGAAAAAATCCATTATTACCCCACTTCACAAAGGAGGTAATGCCCATGATCTCTCAAACTACCATCCAATCTCCTTTCTCCCCCCACTATCAAAGATCCTAGAAAAATGTTTCCAGACCCAACTACGCAATCACCTCATCAATAATAACATCTTATCTCCCACACAACATGGCTTCTGCCCAGGCCATAATACAACCTCAGCTTTACTGATATTGTGAATAAAGCTCTTGATGCTGGTCTACCCACTTCTGTACTCCTGCTAGACCTTTGAAAAGCTTTTGACACAGTATCTCACTTTAAGCTTTTGCAACAGCTAGACAAACTTGGTTGCTCTCAAAGGGTAACAACCTGGTTTTCCTCCTACCTAAACAACAGGCATGAATCATTTAGATGGCAAAACCAACAATCTGATTACCTTGCAAACAACACAGGTGTCCCCACAAGGATTCATTTTAACACTACTCTGCAATATATTCCTTAATGATCTAATTAAAGCCTCCCGTCAAAGTATACTAATTCAATATGCAGATGATTCAACTATCATCTTATCCTCCAATAATTTCTCTAACCTCAAAGAAATCACCCAAGATGCCTTCTCCTCTATAGAAACGTGTCTGAATGACTCACAACTAATGCTTAACCCCAAAAAAACTAAACTGTTATTATTCTCATCAAAATCTCCAACTACAGAATTCAAAATGTTCTCACATAACAAAACTGAAATCGAACAGGTACAATCTGCAAAACTTCTAGGAATTACTATCGACAATAAACTCTCCTTTGAACAACACAAACTCAACACAGTAAAGAAAACCCACTTCAAACTGGGCAAATTATACCGACGCAAACTTTACCTTGATAAACAAAGTAGGATCAAATTATCTAACACCCTGCTTATTCCATCCCTTATGTATGGGAGTCCCATTTTCACCAGCCTCCATAGACCTCTCAGTAATAAGCTACAACAATGCTAGTATAAGATAGCAAAATGCGTGTCTAACTTGTCTAACCGCTCACACTACTGTAATGCTCTCTCAAACCTATCCTGGCGAGAATTTCAACACTATCTCCTGTTTACTCAACTAACTACTGCCCATAAATTAGTTTTCCAACCAAATAGATGCCCAGCTTTTCAATCCTTCTTGCACACGTATACCCCTACTTGACCCCTCCACTCTTCAGAGAGAACCCTTTTAAGCATAGATAACCCAACAAGAGAGCAGAACAGTGCCTGTATTCCTACAACATGGTCATACTTTGGAATATCCTCCCCTCTTCTATTACCCAGCTAGACTCCCTGAAGACCTCTAAAGCTGCACTAAAAACCTACATTTTACATAATCCAAGCTGCACATGTGAAATACAATGTAAGCCCCCTTAATCCCATAACTTATTTCAACAAGAATCCTGCCTTTCTAACACCTCTGATTTTCAGTTGACTCCATTAAATTGAAATACCTTATTATTTGTCCATTACCATGTGCTATTGTCTGTGATATAGTTTACCTGTGATATGATGCTTGTATATCAATTTGTATAACATATGTTTGCAAATATGTTGTTCTGTGATTAGTTTGTGTTAACTGTGGAGGCTTCTCCCCAGATCTGTATTTTTAAACTGTATAATATTTTCTTTTTGTTGAAATATGGAGCGTTTCTCCCCGGGCCTCCACTGAAAATGTTTTTTTTTTTTTTTGCCCAGTGGACTTTCCTGGTCAACAAATGCTAATAAATAAATAAATAAAACCACCAGAGCTACAAACACTGGAGGAGAATCACTCTATGCAAAAATCATGGCCATCACTCTCTAGCTACCTCGCCCCAAACTCCATAATTTCTAATTTATGATTAAAGAACACCTCTCCAAGGCCGGCCATACCCCAGACTACTTTTCCTATACCACTATTTCCCTTATATTATTTTTTCCACCAATTTCTTTCTACATTATTCTTAGTCCACACATCTGTCAAGAGTACCAACTGATACTAACAAAATAATGCCAATCTAAAATTTGCTTTTTCTTACATATTCTTCTCTTATACCTCTGCATGTGGCTTGATGCTTTTTCAAATACTTTTTCTTTCTCCTCTCAGTTCTAAATGATTTTTGCTATGACTATTACCTATTTGGATCAATTATGCATTTATTTTTAGATTTCTATTAATATTAGCCCTATGCAAATAAATACATATTATACAATTATTTTATTATACCCATTCCTGTTTTTATATTGTAGTAAATCTGTGCAGCTGTAACTAACTCTAGATCTTTTCCCCCTAGCCATGGTGTATATGATGAAACTGTTTTCATTTATTAGTCCTCATTTCATGAATCAATAGTTTTAAGACTTTGCTAAATAACTGACGTTCCAGCATATTATGTGTAGTAATAAACTGAAGATTGGAAGGTGCAAAAGTCACTAGTAACCACAGAACAAGCACCTCAGACCCAGGAGATAAATTCACACAGTTTAATGACTGTCAGTGTAAAATTAAGATAAAATAACACTTCCAAAAGTCACATTTTCGTCTCCAACTTCGTCAGATAGAAATCTCTTTGTGTTCCACTCTTTATATACAGAACCAAATCATTAAGCAATTAAACCATATCCACTGAAGTCAAAGAAACAATTAAACAATAAAATACATACAAAATGTCACTTCATTCCCAAGCATGAGTAAACAGTAAAATGCATTTTTATGTAATGATAACCTTTGCATAATGTATATAATAAATATTTTAAGTTTTAAAACTGTAAAATCAAATATTGTAACATCTTCAAATAAAACTTTAATGTATATGTATAACTGGAATAAAATACAAAATAAACTTTTTGTTAGCAAAATTTAGCTTATATATTTAGTCCCCTCTGCTGGCTATAATATCACATTACCTCATTTCATAATAAAAGTGTAATATGTCTTGAAAACAGTTCTCGACACTACCAAGTTAAAACAATACATTTCTGGGTGTAAAATGTTTGGAAATAATCTATAACTTTGCTGATCTCAGTTTCAAGACTGGTGCTAGTGAAATCATGTCATTGAGTCCCGGGGATTTACTGGCCTCCAAAATTATCTGCCAGTATAGTTCTTTATATTCCACTAAGGTTTCCCACATACCTCCCCTAGGGTCAATGGGTACAACTTCTAGTATGAAAAACTGGAATTCTGATTGATTGCAAACAATACTGTGTTTGTAAAGTGCATTATTTTCGTTTTTGGTCCTAATGTCATAAAGGTGCTCGTAAATCCTCTGTTTTAATTTTCTTTCACTCTTACCCACATAGAATGATTCACATCCCTTACAAAGGACCAAATATATAATGCCCTTAGTATTATAGTTTGCAAATGTGTTCGAAGTTAGTTTCCTTTTCCTTGCATATAGGTAAACAGCATCCCCAGTTATAAGATGTGAACAGTAGTTACATCTCCCACACTTTTTTAATTAAATATTAATATTAGCCCTATGCAAATAAATATGTTATACAATTATTTTATTATACCCATTCCTCTTTTTATATTGTAGTAAATCTGTGTAGCTGTAACTAACTCTAGATGTTTTCCCCCTCCACTGAAAAAGGATATGCCTGTCACTTCTGTCAAACTTTCCCAGTAAACAAATGCTAAATAAAAAATAAATTATACTATGCAAAATAATGTGATTCATGTCCTGTAATCTGTTTTTTTTTTCTAGCTATGATGTATATGATGAAACTGTTTTCATTTATTAGTCCTCATTTCATGAATCAATAGTTTTAAGACTTTGCTAAATAACTGACGTTCCAGCATATTATGAGTAGTCCTCAATATGCAGAAAAGAAAGGACAGACAGACAGATAAATTGGTCCACACAATTAAAAACTCTCATGATAAAATATAAGATCTCCCTACAACTGAATGCTTATCTCAGCACTTTAGTATAGGAATTCATCATTTGAAGGTACAGAAGCTTTACCAGCATGATTATTGGTGCAAAGATATCAAAAGCAAAATAAATTACTAATGGTAAAACAATGTAAGAAATACAAAAGTATTACTATGACAGAAATACAAAAAAATCTCACCGCAGTAAAGGAAGGAGACAAAACAAGAATGCATATAGATTTTACCAAAAATACACAAAATAAACATACCCTAACAATTGCAATCTGTCAAGTGAGAAACTCTGTGATGGGCTTTGATTTTTTTAATCTTCCTTTGAAATCTATTATGCACTTTTGTGTAGCAGTGTGAAATATATTTCAGCTTTTAAAGATCTTACAACTTTCTGGCACTATTCTGTGATGGCTGCCATGTGCCCCTTAGTATTTGAGTAGAATTTAGCAGCTCCAAATGTTATACCTTTTTTCAAATGTGATAGAAGTTCTTAAAAAGCATTTTTTACCAGTTTCAGAACATAATCTTGTCATACTAGGTGCATCTTATAAAATTATTATCAGCTCACCAATCATACCAAATAGGTAAATGAGAAATAAAATCTAAACATTCACTGCAGGAGTGAATTTGAGAGCTGAATTTCTTTAATCCATTTCTAGATCCATTAAAAAATGGGTTTATGTCAAATAATCGAATGGCCACATTGTTGAACGTATCATCTCATCGACAATGCAGGCCATCAAAATGTTTTGACTGAGATTGTGTTATGGTGGGGATCAGGAAATTTGCTGTTTTCCCAACTGTAGTGTGATCTCAGAGTTGGTATATATAATTAGCAGGGGTGGGGGTTGGGGGTTTGGCCAGACTGCATTGCTGATGAGATGACATTCAACAATGTGGCCATTCAGTTATTTGACATAGACCCGTAAAAACAGGTCTAAATTACTTCAGTGAAAATTCAGTTCAGACAACAGCATTTTCACTTCACTTACATCGAACATGATGTTCGTCAAACTCTTCATACTGAGATCGCTGTACAGTGAGGATTGGTAAATTTGCCCATTCCACACTGTAGGGTGATCTTGGAGTTGGTATATATAATTAGCAGGGGGTGTGGGGGGCTGGACCCCCCACAAAAGTAGATTTCAATGAACTGTCACTTTTCTGAAGTGATATAGATCCTTAAAAGCTTGTTTCTGCTCAATGCCACAATCATAATTCTTTGAAATACATTAGGAATAGTCACCGTCATGATGCACTACAAGATAAAACAAAAATGTGCAGGCACACAAAGTATCTAAAAGCTTTAAGACCTATCACACATTTTGTGATGCCACACAAGCAGTGGTTAGAAGCAAAGTTTGCCTCTTGCCATTTAACAGCTTTGAAAGCTAGAACTCCCTTTGTGTTGTCATAGAAAATGACATCCAGAAACTAATCTACCTGTAATTCACAAGATAAAAAACTGTTCCATATGAGCAGCTAAAATGTTACAAAGAATTATATTGCATCTCCAATGAGAACCATCTGTTATATGTTCATGAAAATGATGTCAGTAAATTTACTTCTTGAGATTTGCATTGGAGATGAATTTCTTGAGATCCAGTTCTCAAACACATCATAACCTATTATGACTGGAGAGCATATCCTAATCTACTGTGCTATGGTCCATAATTTTTCTCTCTGCAGTTAGGAGGAAATTAGATTATGGGCCTCCTGAGCTTTACCACCTATACTAACTGATAAGCTGCAGTTCAGAAGGAAGACCTCAAATGAAACCCTCAAGACTACCTAATATAGTGGATTATGATCTGGTCTTCAATCATACCCAACTTATTATGTGATTGAATCACGGATGCAAAGAAATCATTTCAAGGGTATTATGTTTGGTAAGACCCAATTATACTTCTTTGTAGTGCATGGATGTTTATCTGTTCCATGCACTACCCATTACAGAGCAAAGAGAGGAAAAGGTGTTGGAGTGCAAAGTGTATGGCAGCTTTCCAAGCATTTGGAAGGCGGTAAAATAAGTTGGCACTCTCAATAACACAGCAGGTAGAAAAGATGTGTCTGCTAAAAAAAGGAAGCTCATAGAAGCTAGTAAGAATTTCATTCTGCCACACAATTCATTTATAAGTGGACCAGAGAAGTTCAAAAAACTTTTAAAAGCTATTTTATATTTTCCTGCTCTTCTTTTCCAATACTGTCACCTTTCTTCCCTAGCATGTGACTCAGTATTAACAGTGCTTATGGGTGGTTAACACAGAGGATTGTTTAACACAGAAGTTTATGATCTGGTGTCCATATTCTGGCATGTTATGTGTTCTCAACAGGGATATGAAGAAATTCTCTTTGAGGCAGAAGTTTGGCATCCATGTTGAGGACATATAACATATTGTGTTTTATTCGGAGAGATCCAGTTATAATTATTTGCAGTGCAATGGAGCTTGAGCTGCTCCCATGTGCTACAAAAGCTAGAGGGAAAAGGAAATGAAAAAACAACAGTGTAGCAGTGCTAATTGCTCTACAGTTTAGACAGTTGTAACATACTAAGCAGTGCAAGCTGCCCCCCAAGAAGAGTATTGAGAAACAGAAAAACACTTCATTTGAACATAAAAGAAAATGTCTGCATAAAGTGTTTAATGACTTCTCGATGCTTAACAGCACTTAGGGGAGTTTAACAAAAGCTTGTTAAAGCCCCTTTCTGAAAACAAAAAAAGGCTTAACAAGCCCAACTTTCACTGATTTTGGAGCTATTATTATGGAGCTTCAGGCACTACTAAAGCTTGTTAAGCACGTTTATGACATTAAAAAAAGGGCTTAACAAGCTTGATTTTTCCTAATATCAAAGAAAAATAACAAGAGTCCATGCATTACAAAACATTAACAAGATAACTTAGTGCAGTTGGCCATTGTACCAGAAAAATCTGACTCTAGTAACGTGTGATTGCATTAAAAGTTGGAGGTTCTTCATTCAGTTGCCCATTTAACAACTCGGTATGTACAATTTATGTCATACACTTCACAGTATGTAAATTAAATAAGATTTGTTATAACTGCAGAGGAAGGTGCAGTAACATAGATGAGCTCTATATAAACATAATGCATAAAACCAGTGATGTTTGCTAGAATTCTAAGTGCATAGCATTAAGATAGAGGGAATCCTATTGCACTGCTCAGCATTCATCACAGAGTTTTTTTTTCTGTCTGATGACACTGAGTATAAACAGTTTGTACTAATTCATAGCTGCTTAGCTCTGTATCCAGTGTTCTGTGAATCAGGAAATCCTCAGTGCTGTGCACATACATGTAAATACTACTTGTAACTAAACACAAAGATTTCAGACTGCCAGATTATGATTTATTTTCTGAGAATTCCTCTGAGATTCCATCAGGTCCTTTAAAAATGTTAGTAATTCCTATGACATGGACAGCAGTATACATGCTTTTAGTGTAAACCTTTGATATGATTTTCATGAAGGTATCTTGCAGTTGTAGACTTGCTTTTGTTTTATTTATGAGTTTTAGTAGTTTAGTTTGTAGAAAGGAAGAATTCAAAAAATGTGGAATGTTAAGATAGTGCTGGAGAAATGCATTGAGTCTTATATACAATTAAAATAATGTGGTGGACAAATGTGAAATATTATAAGTCGAAAGAAATCTTTTTATAACACAGTATGAATAGTTTTAATACATTATCTATTAATCTAGATGGATTAAATAATGGCAACAAAAGACAATCATTAATGAGACGTCTAAAATTAAATAGAGGAAACATTATATTCTTGGAAGAGACTCACTTGATAGATAAAGACATATACTATTTAAATAGCTTAATTAGAGAATGTTATCATCAGCTTCTTTTAACAAAAAGAACAGAGGACTGCTATACTATGGAGCACATCTACTGTAATGCCTAAGGTCATGGGATCTATTAATTATCCCAAAGGAATGTACACATTTGTAATAATTAAATATAATGGCAAACTCGATACACTAGCACATTTTTACTGGATCCCTAGAAGAGGTGCAAGACTGTCTAAAGATCACTTAAACTTACCAAAAAGTCATTGGAAGGGTAGTGGGGGATTTTCCCTACATATATACTATAGAAGATACAAGTGAAGAAAAGAAAACAAATACTGTTATCAGCTGAAGCACTAAATAGATTGATAAGTAATGATAATTCAGTTGATTTAATAGTAAAAGCCGAAGATAAACTATTCTTCTTCACTCATTATTCTTACGTGCATGGGATGCAAACTAGAATTAATAGGATTTATGCCTCTATATATTTACTTAATAAAAGGAATTATTTTAAAACTATTCCTTGCTCTTTATCTGATCATAGTGCGCTAAATATTCATATATTAATGGACATAAGGGCATTTCAGATTATTTACAGAAATCCAGTAAATGATGATATTAAAAGAGTTTAAGAGTTACCTTAAGGAACAGATTGAGAGTTTTTATCTTTGAATGATAATGGTCAGGATAGTAAAGTCATATTATGTGACTCTTTAAAATGCATATTAAAGACAGAAAGGGAGGATGGGCTAATAATAAAATGAAAGAGTGGGATAAAGAGTTGTTAGAACTGCAAGATGAAATTCATAAAATAGGTGTGAACAACAAACAAAGAAATTAGATAATGGTAAAGTCATTAAAAAAATTAATGACAAAATGTCAAAACATTTTATCATGTAAAGTGGAGATAGATAGCTTTAGATAAAATAAAATTACACAGTTATGTGATGACTTCAAAAAATCTATATAGATTTGCTAATAGAAGTAAGATGGTAAGTAAAAAGGCACAAATCAATAATATCTGAAATTCTGACAGTAATCATCTCATTTAGACATAGAGGAAATGCTTAATATTTTTTAAAAAGTCCATGAAGATCTAAATAAGAATCCTGATAATTACAAAACTGAAAAAAAAAACAAGCCTCAGACTTTGGAAACACCCAGAAATGAACTTTATTCCAACAAAGTAAAATGCAGCATAGGCTTCAGGTTAACAAAAATCGTTCCTCAGTGCTTCTGAAGCTAGGATTGCTACCTTTTCAAATGGCCAAAGTGGGACATTTTTGGTACAAACATCAGATTTTGCAGGGCAAACCATACCCACCACCAGTACAAAGGACAGAACTTCACATTTTTGCCTAAATAAAGGCTTATTCTTGTAGAATTTTAGTTGCTTATTCTGTTTCTTATAACATTTAGGTGTATCAGATACAGAATAACTGTTTTATGCAACTATTACATGTAATATAGGAAATATGTTTGTCGTAAAATCTCAGGACATTTGCCATTTTTTTATTTCTTTGCAGGACACAACTGCCCAAAGAGGGACTGTCCCTTGCAACATGGGACAGGTGATAACCCTATCTGAAGCATATCCATAGTCTGAGGCTTTTTTTTTTAAGTACATTTTATCCACGGACTTGGTTCACCACAGTGCTGGTCCTTTTTTGTAGTGATTGCAAAATTGACAAGTATATAATGAAAAATGAACAACAAATATTTCTGTTGAATAAGCCTATTACCCTGATAGAAGTTAAATAATCTTTAAAAAAGGGAAATGGTAAAGCTCCAGGGTTAAATGGTTTAAGTATGGAATTATATAGTCTGCTTCCATTAATTATTTTAGAATTACTGAGTGACATTTTCAGGATAATTCAGAGTAAGAAAATCCCTCCCTCATGGAAATTTTTTATAATCTCACCTATATTTAAACAAGGAAAAGATAATAAGTTAGTTTCCTCATGTAGACTTATTTCAGTATTAAATGTAGACTATAAAATATATACTTCCATCTTCATTACATGATTAAGAGATATAGTAGATAAATTCATTAATAGAGATCAAGCAGGATTTATAGTCACTAGATTAATGTATAATATAAAAAGAGTAGTTACTATCTTAAATTTAGCAAAAGGAATGGACAAGAAATTGGTCCTAATTAACTTAGAGAGAGAGAAAGGTTTGGATTCTGTAGATTGGAGCCACTTGTTTAAAACTTTAGAAGTGTTTGCAATTAAAAAACAATTTATTGGGATATAAATAAAACCTATATACAGACTCAAAAGCATATATCAAAACTGATCTTAGATTTCGCAAAGATTCACTTTAAACAAAGGCACAAATCAAGGGTGTCCTTCATTCCCTCCACTATTTGCATTAGTTATAGAATCCTTAGTTAGTATAAGAAGCAATGAAAAAAAAAACAGATGGATTCTTAATTAACAAGGATTGCTTATCTAAAACAGAGCTTTTTGTAGATGATACTTTACTATCTATAGCAGATTTAAATTATTCAATTGATGAAATAGATGAGGAAATTGAAAAGTTTTGGATGTATCACTGCTGAAATTTAATTATAAAAAACTGAAACTTTAGTGTTAAATTAACTAGTAGACAGCAAGTTTAAAGATAAATATAAAAATTATGAAGGAAAAGAACTAAACTATTTAGGAATAAAAATCTAACAGGATCTGAGTAAGATTATAATAAGATTTTTGGATAAATAATTGAAGAAGTGTTACTTATTAAAAATGAAATGATTTTTTTTTACTTTTGAGGACAGGGTTGTACTTATTAAAATTATTATATTACCCAACACTATATTCACATATTGCATTCAATAGCTTTAATACCTTACAAAAAACTTTTAAAGAAAATGGAAAAATATGTGAACTTCATTCTTATGGTATCCTAAAAAGCTGAGAATTTCTTAAAGAGATCATTTAAGATTGTAAAAGTATGGTGACATTAGATTCCCAGATGTAGAATCTTAATCTGTTGTTGCATATTTTAACTCAATTATACTCTGGATAGATTCAACTTACACTAGTCAATGGTAAACCATTCAGGAGCAGATTATACTAAATTCTTGTAAGTTTATCAAATATGAAAAATTAGAAATATTTTACAATTCTTTCATCTGGTTAATAAACTTTACCCTAGAAGAAAATTAATTTCAGTCTTTAGACTCTGCATATATGAACAAATCAAATATTAAAACAGTTAAGAAACATGTTTTCAAAGTTATACCAAAATGGAAATGTTTGTGTTTTCCCATTGCACACACCTCTAGATTTAAAGAAACTCAGAACAATGTTAAATGATTTTACTAAAAAGGAATGGATTAATATTATGGTCTGATTGTTCTGAATAAGGAAAAGATAAGTCACCAGAACATTTAATGAAAGATTATAAGTAGATGAATCTGTAATCAGTTAATACTATCCATCAGTAAGAAATTAAATTAATTTGTAGATAATATGAGTAAAGAGGAACATAATTCTATTTCCCCATTATATGAATATATGAATGCTATCATTGAAGGTAAATTGGCCTACAAAGGAAGCTTGTCCAAGTTATGTAAGTTAGTTATACATAATACTAATACCAATACCAATACCAATACTAATACTAATACCAATGCTACTACTACTACTAATAATAATAACAATAATAATAATTTTGATGAAAAATTCTGGAACTTTTTTAGGTAGTAGTGGATTGAATGACTCAATAGAGGGTAAGATTAAAATATTGTTACTTAAATCAGTTGGTCAGATTTCTTCAAGTTTATACTGGAAAGTTCTTATGTGGAAATATATGCATAACACATTCATTATTCCCTATAAAATCTCTAAGTTTAGTAAAATGTCTTCTTCAGTTTCTTGGAGATGTAGTAAAGATGGAAAATCTGATTGGATACACATGTTTATAGATTGTGATAAATTAAATGTGTACTCGGAAGATATAAGTGTGTCTTTTAAGGGGTTATGGTCTCATAACTTTTAGATCAATAATACTAATGGATGTTTCACCTCCTGTGTCTGTAAAAGCCAAGCAAAAAAATAGTTTGGAGTCTTTTTGGCATTTGTTAGAAAAGTTATTACAAAAAATGGAACTCATCAATTTCAATGTTCAAAGAATCTTTAAATATAACATAAATACTATGTAAAACTGAAAAAGAAGTGATCAGAATATGATCCATGAATCATACTAAAACTTTTAGTGGCTAGAATATCCTTGAAACATTGCTATTGAAATACCAAGACTCTTAATGTGTTAATTGCATAAGATTACCTTGATGGTGCAATGTATTCCTAACACTGTATAGCAGTATGTGATGTTGAATTTCTTCCTTACTGTGCATATATTAAATTAATAAAAAAATTCTTAAAAAATATAAAGAAATAGACAGCTGCCTACACAAGTTTTTGAGGTCCAACTTAAACAGCATCCAGTAATGGTTTATCCTTTATACTTATAAAGGATGAAGGGTAGACCAGAATATTTCAATCTACACCTTTATGGCTTCACATCATTACAACTGGCAGAACCATACTTCTCAACCATACCAAATTCCTCTGTATTTACTGGTTTTGAGGGTAAAATAACGAGGTGTCACGAATTCCCGAGTGGCCTCTTAAATTTCTGATTTTTTTAAGTGAAAATTCTTATGGGACAGTCACGGTGTGAGTGATTGGAGGGTAACAGACAAGTGAAACAAAAATACAGAAGTGAAACTCCACCTTAAGGGCAGAGTTTACCTTCTATACTTCTATTTCAGCTTTTTTTTTAGTCTAGCATTTAGTCTCTATGTCATTAACTGTAGAAACGTTTTTTTAAAGAACAGCACCCAAATTTTACTCAGTGGGTGGTGGTTAGTTTGTGACAAAATTACTGCCAGTTCTGACCTTTTCTTCCTGGAAGATGATGTAGCACCAAGAACGTTTTGTAATTTTTATGTATTTATGTTTTGTTTGAGCTGCACCCTCCTCTCTCTGTCTGTCTTGTTTCCTTGGTTTTTGTCAAGTCTGCTGCCAATGACAATATGAATTGAGATGTATTTTTTTCCCTTTATGCCATCCTAGCACAATGATGTTATAGTGAAACAGCTGAAAACAAAAACAGTGTGCCACAAACTATACTTCATTTTTTTCCTCTTTGTGCATCCATACATTCTAACTGTTTAAGAGACCTTGGGAAGGGAATCTCACAATGGGAATAAACAGGTTTCTGTTTAGCCAAGAAAACTAAACTGTAATGAAATTCAATCACTACACCTATAAGAATAATTGGCTAACATAGTTACACTGCAAAGTATTTCTGAGGTGCGAATTACTATGCAGGGAGGTGCTTAAGGTGGATTCTGGGTTACTGTGCCTTGATACCCAGCTCTTAGACCTGTAATGCATTTCCTTGTCCTTGTGCCATCTATGATGTGCAAGCATTTTCATTTCTTTGTTGCTATGTACATACTGCCTCTACTTTGAACTTCCAGTTTTACTGACTGAATGCAATCATTTTGCCTGGCTACTTATAACCGGTGTCAAGAAAGAAAAAGATAATGGATTATCTGTCCATTTTGTCTCTGGTTGTCCTGGTTTGCTGGAAGCATGCTAAAGTCACTAAAGAGTTTGGTGTTTTACAAAAAAAAGTGCAGCTCAGAATATAAACTGTTCCCTGTAAGCCTTTGCACTGCTTTTTAAATCTACTATTGTCTGCTGAGACTGGAATGAGAGTTGTATGGCTAACTACAGAAAATGTTATAATGAATGTATTTAGTACTGGGTCCTGAATTATCATCCTATATTCAAAACAGAAAGCAAACACTAGCAACTGCTTGGACATTTTTATTAATGGCAATCAACCTGGGCAAGCATGAAGCTCAAGAGGGATCCTGAGTGGGGGAAATTATACTGGTGGGGGGTGAATTAGAACAGAAAATGCATTATTTTGCATAACAGTTTTTAAATGAGCACAGGATTATGGGCACTGTAGGCTACGGTTGGCACAGGAAAGTAGTTAAGGCGATTCAGGAGCAAGCTGCCCACGATAGTGAGAAACAAGAAAACAATCAGTATTAAGAGTAAAATATATATTATCCAAAGCAATGAAGTCTTTCAGTGCATTGCTGTCCCTAGTTAAGTATTGCTGTAATTATTTATTATTTGCAGATCATTTTTATTTTTAAAAGAAAAATAAATAAATGTAGTCTAGCAGCAATCTTTACCACTTTTGTGGCCTTGAATAGTAATACCCACCCAACTGTGTCTGCAACCGGGATGAGAAATTTGCTTTGTTGACCTCCAAGCAAGTGAAACAGAAAAATGATTCTGCCTGCCTAATAGAAACTGCAGCAAAAGAATCGGAAATGATTCTGCAATCTACTGCAGCCTGCCCTTCTGAATGTCTACATTGTGCATCATGGTTTTCTGTAATGGGGTAAAAAATGTTTGTTGAAGACTGGAAGGTGTTATGATTTGGCTTAGTGTAAAACTAAGGGATTGTAATTTTTTTCCCTTCTTTCTGTCTTAAGCAGTGTTTGTGCCTGTCCTTTTATGGATTTAGATTTGGTGGATTTTATAACTTGGATTTAGATGAGAGCTATAAGTCTGCAGTCATTTTAAGCTCAAACCTTATTTCTGACAACTTGTGTATATGTTACAGATGTATATGTCTTCAGCTCAGATTGCAAACTAAATGTACTCCTTTCATGTCTGGAGGCTGGCATACCTGCCCGACAAGTTTCAGATTACTGGGGTTACAGTTTTCTTACTCATTTCTCTGTTTAGTAAGGTTAGTTGTTTAGTTTTGATTTGATTAGTATTTAAAAATTGTAAATGTAGCTCCATGTTAGTTTTAGAGTGCATTTCCTTTGAAAACTTTATTTACACGTGTTTCAAAGATATAAGGCAACGCGTGTATAGTTTTAAACTTGTATACTACCTTTAGTTTGCTTTGGGTGGGATTTTGTTTTACAGTCAAAATGCCTTCTTATTTTTGGTGCATAATGTAAACCCAAAATACCAGTGATTTGTCTTTCCTTTTTGACATGACACCTGTTAGAGTTTTTATTGCCTCTTAATTTAGTTTTATGAATTGCAATTCACTGCCATCCCTTTGTCTGACTTCACAATTGTCTGGACTTTTACGATAATCTGGACCATTTGAAGTCCAGTCTAGGCTTTATCCATTTTCTGCCACAGAGACCACATCTCTAGCACATATTGTACAGTAACCATTAATGAGAACAGCTAGTACAGAAGTGAGAAGCAGTAAATAGTTACAATAGCATATGGGCCATGTACCCTAGGAAATTGTTGTTAACTACATGCAAGGAAAATGTCTTGAAATGCCAGTACAGTACTAATTGCAAGTTACTATTGCTCATTAATGTATTTTTAGTAGAATAGTAATTAATATAACTGTACATAGGATATGATAATGTTTCTTTTTGTATGTTATACCCTAAAGATATTGTTTTGCATTAAGATGCTAAATATTTTGATGAACAGGATACAAATTTGGATTAGTAGCTACAATTTTATAATTCTGTTCCATTCTTGTTGATGTAAAATATTTGCTGTAATCTGTTTTACTGTCATTCTGTATTGTACCTTATAGCTTATTTTCACCTTGTGGCCTGGGCAGTGCCTAAAAAGGGTCCTGTTACTATAAAAGGTGTCTGGGAAAATATCTAAAGAATAATTTATCAATTGGGTAAAAATTATTACTTTACTAGTCCTCTCATATAAATAAAACCATAAAGAATCTTTGTAGTGCCCTTGGTATTTTACCTTTGTATGACATGCCTGCAGATCCATTGTAGACAATATCAACACAATAAAAGGGCAGTGTTGTGATTTTAAGATAGCTGGATTTGCCTGCACAAAATAAATCAGCATGAGATCAGGGGCCTGGTGTCCCATAGTTCAGGCAGGGAAAGTTTTGTATGGCCAGCAGAAAGTTTTTGACTTTGTTTTTGATGGCAGAGACTAGTTATTTTGTGTGTTTAATATTTTGTCTGTTCTTCTATTTGTGTTTAAAAGTTGGGATCCCACAATTCCATTGGAGTGGGTGGGGCTACATAGTTATGTATGCACATTTTATGTTAATCAACATACAGATTTCTGGCCAATTGTACCTACATTTCATAGACCTTTGTCCAGATTTTGATGATTGCAGGTTGAGAGGTATGGGCAGAACTATAACAGATCAGACCATCACAGTCTTGCTGGAGTACAACAGTAGTCAAGGTTGACCAATAAACTGACTAGGTTATGATCTGATAAGGTTGCAGAAGAGATATACACCTCCCTAACATTTAGGCACACTGCACCTGATACTAGGAACATATCTAGCCTGCTGGCAATACACAATTAGTAGCTAACTTAAGTATACTCTTTTCTGTCTGGTTTTATCATCCTCCAACAACTTAGTCCCCACTCTACACAAATATCTACTAGTTAAGATGATGTGTTAGGGGTATGGTTAATACCTGACAGGTTCTGATCTAACCAGGGATCAAAGATAATGTTAAAGTTCCCCATGAATGTAATGCAGTCATCATAATATTCCTGCTTTCTAATTGCTGTTATGAGGTCCAGTCATGGAAGGGTTCATCATTATTAGAATCATAAAAATTAACCAACCAAATAAATACTTCAGTGTTGTTGGGTGACTATCAACCACTTGGTCTTTTCATCATTCATGCCTTTCTCTACCACACCTGGTTTAAAGTGATGAATCAAAATGGCATCGCCTACTTTAACTGACTTAGAACTGCTACCCTTATCATGTATGTAAAAAAACCCCCAAAACTTCTGGGTAGCAATCAACTCTGTTTTACTACCAGGGAAAACGTCCACCCCCACACCAAAAACAGGAAATAACCATGACAATATCCCTACACAATTCAACAAGTTCTTTACAGAAACTATCTAAGCCCTTGCAAATAAACAAACTAGCTCTAATAAACCCACTCCAACAAAGGCATCACCTCCAGCTGAAACAAATTCAGTATCAATCAAGGCAAAAAAACTTCTCCAAATACTCAAACCGACCACCCAAGCCACCGACAACCTACCACTGAATATCTACAACTAGCCACAGAAGCTATAGCCTACCCTGTCACTATCCTAATTAACAATTCCATCTCAGAATATATGGTACCACATTTATTCAAAATATCCCATATAATACCACTGCACAAAGGGGGCAACTCTTTTGACCTCAATAACTATCAGTCTATAGCTATACTATGCCCCTTATCAAAAATCCTTGAGAGGGTAATTTACACACAATTGATGGAATATCTGCTAGAAAACAAAGTACTATCTATACAGCAACATGGCTTTAGACCCTTCCATTGTACTACCACTGCACTTACCTCATTCACTAACACCATAAGTAACCACAGAAATAATGGACTGTTGTTATCTGCTACATTCTTAGATTTATCCAAAGCTTCTGATATGGTCAACCATCTGGAAATCTTTCACTCACTCTCTACCTTAAACCTTAGTACAGCTTTTATTTCTTTTTTTAAGAGCTATCTATCTGGTAGGCAGCAAGCAGTAAAGTGGCAAAACCAAATATCCTCCTTGCTGCCTGTTTCCCTAGGAGTCCTCCAAGGCTCCAGCTTAGGTCCTTTACTATTCACTCTGTGCAGCCCCCACACTAGATCACCTCTTCTCCCAAACACAAAAATGCTTCTCTCTAGCCAAAACTTGGTTCACCAACCAACAGCTCATTCTTAACCCATCCAAAACAAAATTGCTCCTCTTTAGCTCCCACAGATCCCCCCCCCAGACAACATTACTATCACCTCCAGCAACAATACTGCTATTACCTCTGCCAATCACACCAAGCTGCTAGGTGTGGAAATAGACAACCACCTTAGATTTGATCTACACATTGCCCAAACTATAAAGAAAGTTCACAAAAAACTCGGACTACTCTATTGTAACAGAAACTATCTCTCAAATCATTCAAAAATAACAATAGCAAGGACACACCTACTATGTACCTTACTCTATGCCTCCCCTGTGCTCACTAACCTTTGTAAAACTGATCTAAACAAACTTTAATCATGCTACAATAAGATAGTAAGATTTGCTACAGGCTCATCCTATAAAATACATCACTGTGAGTGTCTCAACAAGCTTAACTGGTTAGAGCTCCCACTAATGCTTCAAAGCAATCAACTCTCACTAGCACACAAAATATTACACCACTCAGACAAAATCCTAGCTCTACAACATCTAATTCACCCTCACACCACTACAGGAACATTAAGATCTAGCACCCAAAATCACCTACAGGTCACCAAATTTAACAATGAGGCAGGAAAATCTGTCTACAGCCACTCTATCTCTAGACTCTGGAACTCCTTTCCTGCCCACTTAACGTCCAACAACTCCATCACTCAATTTAAGAAACTCCTTAAAATTCACTTCATGAATAACAGGCTATGATCCTGCCTCATCCCTGGATAACACTCTAGAATATAGTTAATCTCATTGCACCACACTAAAAAATGCTAGCTTCTCAGCCTATCTACAGTCCTATTATTACTACAGGAAATGAAATGTTTACCCATAAGTTAAGATAGCATTACTAACTGCTCTTCCAACTTGTCTAGTAGCTACTGTAATGAATTCCATGTATTGCTTCTCATATTTAAGAATGTGTTATGTACTGTCTTACCTGTTGCTCTCATAATTACTTAGAGTGTGTTCAATATGCTGTCATTTAGTTTCACAATGTTAGTCTGCCTGTAATGAATGTCATATGTAATGCCTTAAAATATTAAAAATGTATGTAATTGGAGCTTTTCTCCCTGGGCCTCCACTGAAAATGGACCTGTATCCAGTCAGACTCTCCTGGTTAACAAATGTAAAATAAGATAAATAAAATAAATAAATATTAGACAATAAACTCTCATTTTTCATTGGGAGAAGTAGATGATGTACATGCTCCTAGGTTTCTTTAGGATCCAAATTATGACTCAGCTACTGTTTCTAGCAGAGACAATGCGAGAAACCAAGGACAAGGCACAGGACAAAAGTGCTTGACTGTTTTTCTTGACTGCGGATTCAATTTCATACTTTAATTTTGTGCAGCTCCTTCGACTGTGTTTTTTTTTCAGTTACAAGCTACCGAGTGCAGTTTTTTGTTCTCAGTTATGGACTTGGAATATGACAAAATTGTAGCCTCTGATCAAAGAGTTCTTCCTGCCATTGTGTGATCGATTATTAGATAGAGTCAAGAAGACTGTCATGTTCAGATGCCATAGTTTTTCATTTTTGATGATCAGCAGAAGATAATAGTATTGTGTCAGTGATGGTGTCCAGGGCAGAGCGGATCACCTTGATCTCCTCACTAGTGTTGAAATATGTGTCTGCCATTGCTTCAGGACAAATAAATTATCTCTAATGGTGGAAATCCTTCTAGGTGATGTCATAGAGATCCTACACAGAGGTATTATAAATTAAAATCTGAGAGCTCTTACAAAAATCACACAGATACCCAAGTGATTCTCTTATCTGGAATGTAAGGGCATTGCTAGCCCCCTTTTATGATTGGGTCACAAGTATAAAACAATGTTTCAAATGACAACAGCCCATGGAGCTCCTTATTAAGCCATGCATGCTATGCATGTGCTAATGTATGCTTCCATACAATAAACAGATTTTACCTCCCAATGACATACATTAAACTCCAATCAGTAGGCAAAACCTGATACATATCACTGAGTTTGGTAGCTTCACTAAAACACAAACCTTTCTGAATATCATTAGGTGAAATCAGTTGAAACATCCACTTGTATGAGTCCTTCTCATTGTGACCTTCACTTCTTTAATAAAGTTACAGAATCTTAAAATTAATTACCCATAATTTGATCACCAGCAATGGACTCATTTTTATACTTTCGGATGCAAGCAAATAAAATGAAAGGCAACAGTATACACTTTCTGGTGTTTGGGGAAAGTCACTCCCCTAAAGATTCAGCTAATTCACCCTGGACTCTGTCTACGGTGCCCAGCTTTATAAACAAACCTGTCCTTTCTGGAACCTTCATTTCACTTTAGTATATATGATCTACCAAGGGTGAAGAGCCCACATGCATCTGGGTGTCAGTAACTCAGCAGTAGCATGTTTGCGGCGGATCAGAAGATTCAGGTTCTATTCCCAAACCAAGAGCTTGGATTCATTTCTTAGTAGTCATACAGAACTGCAGCATAAGGAGGAGGGGGGTGACATTATTTGGATGAGACATACCTGGCAGTGTGAGCATTGGTCCTAGATGATTATGTCTGTTGAAATGACACCCTGACACAATGAATGGATGGAATAAACTGATGTCCTATCTGCCTAAGTAGGTGGTAGTACAGATGGATGTAAAGGAACCTGTGGCACCTATCAAAAACAGCAGGGGAAGTTCCTGACCAAATTTTGCCTAGTCAGTATGAATGCCACCTCAGGTTTTCACTACAAAGAGGTAATTGATTTAGTGGTACTAACCTGGTCAACAAAGTGAAAATAACCAAGAATCCAAGTGCATGGGATGGGTGTAGAATTTACAACAGTGACAAAGTAAAGTAAGCATTCAGTGAGCTATGGAAAGTAATGGGCGTGAATGTAATATCTGAAATTCTTCACAGAGCCAGTGCATAAATAGCTGATGATTATAATGATCCCTGTCACTAGGGAAAATTTCAGACTGTAAGTCCTTGCACCCATCTAGTTCCACATTTTGAAAAACTACAATGTCTATTGGAAACCTTTATACCAAAATCTTATGAGAGAGAAATTCTAAACAATGATTAAAAAAGGATCTGCTGCTGACAATAGCATTAAGACAAAGACAACTGTTTCATCTCCTCGGAGAAACGAAACTCACTTCTAAATACTGAGCAAAGAGTATTTTTAGGTAAGTAGATGAGGTAGTTGTGCATACATTAGCACTAAAACCAATATATGTGACATTTATAGAACCCCCTTAACTTGGTCATCATCTTCATCATTATCGTCAACCTCCTTCTTCCCATTTTCTACATGGGGTGGGGGTATTGTTCCAACTGCCACCATCTCTTTCAGTTCAATGGCACTCTCTTACCTTTTCAACTGTCATGAGTGACCATCTATACCTATGCTGGACACCTTCATTTCCTCCTGACTTTTTTCTGTCTGATTCCTTAACCATAGTAATGAAGATTTAATGTGCTGCCATGGCACAATACAGTCCTGCATTCACTATTATGTGATTGCTTGAGAAATAGTACAGTATTTACTCAAAAACAGAAGAAGAAGAAGAAGGCCACCCAAAAACAAGCTTTTAAAGATCTATGTCGATCTAATCCCCACCACCATGTTTGATTCCATTATCTCACTGCTCGGGCTGGTGACATGAAATGACAAATGGCAGACACTGCAAAATATAAAATACTTTGCAATATAAACTTATTCTTAATAATAAGATGTACAACTCATAAGGCTGAAGACTTCCAAAAAAAACAAGCTCCAGATGAAGAGTTTCTGACAGCGTCTGCTTGCATGATTCTTGGGGAACAAAAGGTATAACCTGTTAACAACATGGGTACGCAGCTTGATAATGGGTAACAGAATGAAATTGCTCATTAAAATAAAACATTTAGCAGCCCTAATTCTGTATTCCATGAGACAACCCTGCACTTAAGAAAACTTTTACAAATTGGAGAAGTGAAATACTTAAAGATCAACGCCATCTTACCAGTAGAAAATCTGATACTTACGTATTATTGCAACCACATTTTCGCGGTTGTGAAAATAGATTACTTCAGGTGAAAGGAGGGCATGCAACACTGTAAAGTGTTATTGGCAGTCCTTATTGTGGACAAAAAAGTGTGTATTACCTTCAGGAAGATCAGTAATTTAAAACATCCTCTTCCAGATTTGCTTCTCTTTAATTGTCATGACTGGTATCGTACGTGCTGATTTCTGCAGGTTGTAAAAAAGAGTGTAAGAGCAAGTTTAAGAATGTGTCCTTTTTTTTGCGTGGGTCAGATTTAACAAATGGGATTTATTATTAAAGAAACGCAGAGCACAAGTAAGGATGACAGACTTCACGAAAAGTAACTGTTTCAACTCATCAAGTAGTGTTGTCAGTAAATAACAGCATGCATTTCGGTTCAGACTTAGCTCCGTCAAAGATAGCACCCCAAGAAAAGTGTGTGTGGCTCTTGCTTTCCCACTGCGTGCTTCCTTGCCTGTTCTCTGTTAATGTTAGTATGTTGAATTAGGTTCCTGCCATCTGACTTGTAGTCAGCCTTGCTTGAGGTAGACAGTAAAGTTGCAAGGAGAAAAAACACAGAGGAGAACACTAGCAGCTTTCGAAGTTGCTTGCGATGACAGCAGGTAATGGTAGCACTGCTACATTGCATATGATGACATTGTGTAACCGGCGATACAAATTACCTGTGTATGTGTACAACTTACTGTGCTCCTGATAGTTAAGCAATGTAATGTGACAGTAGGAAACACTTTGAGGATGTTTTCTGTTTCACTTGTAGTAT
The DNA here is from genome assembly GCF_019279795.1 of Protopterus annectens. Classification (NCBI taxonomy): domain Eukaryota; kingdom Metazoa; phylum Chordata; order Ceratodontiformes; family Protopteridae; genus Protopterus; species Protopterus annectens. The sequence continues at coordinate 765,877,559 of NC_056749.1, forward strand.
GCGAATTTCATGACCATACAAATGTGGTTGTGATAATACGTAAGTACCCAAAATCTAATCTCAGCAGATAAGGAGAAACCCTGATTCTCAGACACATCTGTCTCAAAAAGACAGATTTTAAGTTTAGTATAAATAAAAGGGCAGCTGATGTCATTTATTTCTCTATTCTAAGAACTTACAGATAAAATAACTTGTCCCCAGTGACATTCAGTAATTCCTCACAGCCATATTGTAACATTCTAATGAAAGATTCTGGCAGCTTATACTGGTGAAGATCGCTGAACACTCAAGGTTGTTTTAATAAGTCAAAGGCCTTCTCTGCATCATAAAGCTGAATTGCCCGTTTGTCACCTTTTCTTGTACAGACCACATTCAATTTCCTGATCTTATGAATATTCCTTGATGCAGTTGCTCCTTAACAAAACTCACCAGATCCTAATGCATAATGACTGGGTGGATGTGCTTCAGCTAACAACACAGACTCCCATAAAATGCGAATAATCAATATTTAGCACTGATATAGAGTAGTTGTTTCCTAAGATGGGGGCATTATCTGGTTTTAAAACTTATCTGATTAAGGCTTGCTTCCATGATGGCAGACATACACTAGATTGTGCCATGTGTTTACATTCATTCTATACCAAACCATTGGCTATTAAAGGAACTTTTTATACAGTCCATCATGAGGACCATCAAACTCTTAATACTTTAAGGATTTCAGCTTAACAAAAGATTCTACTAGTTCCTCTTCTTCAGTAGGTATGTCCAAGATTGTTTTGGCATCTCACCTTAGAACCTTGAGATGGCCACTCCGTAATAGCCCAGAGAATTTAATTGAAGCTCTAAGGATAATATCTTGTATAACAACATGATAGACATGTACATTCCAGAAGTGAGACCAACGGACTTCTAAATTATGACTTTAGAAAACTCAGCTTCCATATTAGATCTAGGACCCCTAAGCAATAACAGGCCAAAAAGCTTAACCTTTAACTTGCTTCTTCATTCTAGCTTCTTGTGCACCTATAGCACAACTACAAAATAGTAAATGTATCAGCCAATGCCATCACGTAAGTGATGAAGACCAGATTATGACTTAGGTGACCAGAGTTCAATTAGTTTATCTCTTGCCTACTAGAATTGGCTGGGGGGTGACTAGACATATGCCTGATTTTCTTTCAAGAGGAAAGTATTAGTGATCATGGACGGAGGATGGAGATACACTGCTCATGCTGATTTTAGTAGAGAATGGAGCCAGGAGACTGAGAGTTAGGCTGATTATGGTCATTCATAGCCATGGGCACAGAAGGGTCCACTCCTAGCAACCATGCCTTATTGTTAGTACCTAGCTTCAAGAAGGCATCCACATGGAAATAGGTAAAGATAATTACTAAAGTAATCTACACTGCTGGAAGCAGCAGTGTGATCTCTTTGGGTCTGTTCTATGTTTGTTGTCATACAGATAGCAGAAATAACTCATTTCAAGTTAAAGGAATTGAGTGGAGAAGACTTAAGGAAAAAGCCATGCTACCATAACAAACACATGTGACATAACCCATTCTAACTTGCTAACTAACTAGTACTGAAGTTGCAAAATGTCAAAGGCAAACTTTCTTTGAATATTATTATATATACATATATATATATATATATATATATATATATATATATATATATATATATATATCTTGTCTCTAAGATCATGCCTTGCATTCTGGATGTTCTTAAACTTTATGATAACACTTTACTGAATTAAGGAAAAATAATTAAGCAGAAGACTTTATCTCCCTATTGTACGTGTTGCAAGCCAGTCAACTAAGACTGACATGCAGAAAATTCCTGAAGATATCACACAATAATTAGGTGACTGTTGTCCCTTTTCACATAAGCTCAGGGAAAGGTCAAGGGAGTCCTGAAGGACAGTTTTGAAATACATATGCCTAGTGCCCAGTAAAATAATAGGAAGGATTCCGGAACTTTTGTGAGTCTAGGACAAACCCATCATAAGATAACTGACATCCTAGGTGAGCTTTACTTTCTTGGCAAAATGCCCTATGCCTATTATAAACGTGAGTAAATGTCCTCCCTGCTGTTGAGGAAAGAGAACTGTAGAACAGTGTGTGTGTGTGTGTGTGTGTGTGTGTGTGTGTGTGTATACCTTTAAGAGGCATTTCTAGATGTAGGCACGTGCATATAAATAAAATAGTGAACACGTGCAGGCAGCAGTGCCATTTTGCGACAACAGCCAGAGTGTTAACATGTATGAGTGTAGTAGTCAGTGTGTTTATAAGTTTATTTAAGTTTAAGTTACAAAGCCTCATTCCTAATGTGTTTGTTTGTAATAAAACGGTTTGAACTGAACCCAAACTGCTTGTCTATTTTATCCTGACTGGACAAGCAACATGGTGTCAGAACCGGGATTAAGAGTGCAACTGCTTCAAGCCATGAGGTTCAGAGTTGAAGGTGAAGGCAGATTGAGCTGGTTGAGTGAAATGGAGCTCAGACAAACAAAAAGGGCCAGAAATTAGCTCAAGGTAACCAAAACTTGCACAAATGATTTATTTTGCACAGAAAATGAAACAGAGAATTTATAAGGCACAAAACACATCATTAAGTAAACAAAATGTTCAAATCTATGATATTTGATAAAATAGCAAAACTATTCATATGGGGCTCAGAATTACCTTTGGTTTGCATGACGAGCATGTTTAAAGTAAAATGGGCACAAGGAAAGTATAATGAGCATGATAAGAGGCTAAAAGGGAATAATGAGTACAATAAAAGGGCAACATAAGCCTAAAAAGCAAGGCGACTGCATGTTTTTAGTAAAATACCATATTTGGGAATAAACTACCACTGTGCATTGGCCAAACCCACTCAAAGCATAACTAGAGTTGCTCAAAGTATCTGAGAGTGTGCAAAGTATTTGCAGAGTATATGCTTTATTACAGTATAATTAGTTAAACAAGTTTTCTGGGTGCAAAGTACAGTTATATTGCAAAGTACAGCCATTTTGAAAGTTTTCTTGTGCTGTGTGCATTTATTCACAGAGTGTCACCATTTCAAAGGGTTTCTTACACTGTACATAGTTATTTCACAACGTCACGGCCGTCCTTAGGCATAGGCGAACTAGGCGACCACCTAGGGCACCATACAGCCGGCCTCATAAAGGGCGTAATTGCCGGCCTCATAAAGGGCGTAATTTTAAGTATTTACTTATTTATTTATTTTAGTAGTGTTGTTGACTCACAGCAAGACGCTGTCCGTTAGATTCTCACCTAAAGCGTCTTCTGTGTGGAGACATGTGTGAAAGGGCTTACCTTTGTTGAAGGTTGTGCATCAGGACTGGCAACTCCGCACGTAAAAATCTTCTACCAATCATTAGCGGACTGGAGTTCTGCTGTGGCGACCCCTAATAGGGAAAAAGCTGAAAGAAACAACAACAACTTTTGTTATTTTGCGATCTTCTCGGCACCCTGTCTCTGAGTGAAGGGTGCCGAGAAGATCGCAAAATAACAAAACCATATGGAGAAGGAAAGGCGAAAGTGCCCTCCCACTTTTATTCCTTCAGGTTGGCCAGCCACTGAATAATGCATCAGAATAACAGGAAGGTGCTTTAGATATAATGATCACCTTCCAGATGTGATGCAAGGTTAATTACGAGCTGCAGGTCAGAGAAATGGAACAAACAGAGTGTGCGCATGTGCGTGTGTGTGTGTGTGTGTGTGTGTGTGTGTGTGTGTGTGTGTGTGCGTGTGTGCGTGTGTTTGTGTGATTCTATTCAGCGTAGTGTCTGTGATCTCATAAAGGATTGCTAACATACTGAAACCTTTTCTGAAACCATGCTGACATTTACTGAATGCAACATATTTATTGACATCAGTAAGTTGTAGGTATATATTTTTCAAAGATTTTTGCTACAAGCAACATGTTGGAAATGGGCCTAAAGTCAGTTGGCTGGATGGGGTGGCGTGTTTTATGGACTGAGTTATTTTAGCATTTTCTAAATACTGGCAATGATTAGGAATAGTTTTTTTGTTTAATGTTAGTGGTTTGAGAATAAGAATACTGGCCATTTTAAGAAATAAGGGGTGGACTTTTAATTCTGTCTGCTGACCAGTACTCTGTAGTTTGGCACAGAGTCAAAGCTTTCTTTTAGTAGAGAATATTTTGAATGTGAATTTAAGGACAGTGTAGCTAAGTTGGGTAAGTGTGGGGGGGTATAGGGAAGTAGAAATGCTTGTGAATATGGGGAGGTATTGATGAGATGTGGCAAAGCAGTCCTTCAGTAGATTTGGCAAGTTTAATTGTGGGAGGGTTTCAGAGTTAGGTTTTGTCATGGCTGGAATATTTGCTAATTTATGTTCTAATAATTACTTGCTTTCATGCCAGCACATTTTGGCGTGACTCAGTAAGAGTTTTCACATGGATCTATGGAAGATTGTTTAGCTATTCTCACAACAGTTTTATGGCAGTTCTTCAGGACTGCTATTGTCAAGCAGGGGCTGCTTGTTGGAAGGATTTGGAGTGTAACAACTGTCTCCAAGCTGTTTCTCTACAATTTAATTGCACTTTTATATTTCTTATCACACAGAAACATCCATTCTTACAAATTTTGTTACAGTGATCAGTTGGCTTTGCATGGAAAGAATGTTGATGGACAATATTTGGGGGGTAGCATGTATATGAGTCCAGTCAGTCACTGTGACTGCAGGCAGAATGGATAGCTTTATAGTTAGTAGAAAGGGGAGACCAGTGATTACTACATACTTTTTGTTCCTTAAGGAACCATCTGGAGATTGCAGGGTTACAGTTACTAATGGAGTTGGCTGTATAATATAATTTCTATTTGTTTCTCTAGTGATATATATCTATACATTAATACGCTCGTGTGTGCGTGTTTGTCTGTGTGTGTATGTTGGTATCCTACAGACTGCTAAGAGCTGACCTATGTCAGCATACAAGGCATCTTCCGACCAATGATGGATTTTTTGTACACCAGCAAGTCCAATGGCATCATGGAACAGACTCCCCGCATCCACATAAAACAAAGTTCGGCCCTATGACTGTCCATAGTCAAATACAACTTGGATTTACCGATGGGAAGCAGAAAATGTACTCTAAGAGTGCTACCTGAGTGGGTCCTTTCAAATTATTTATGGTATGATCCCAGTTATTTTCATGAAGGGTAATATATAATTATGAGCCACAGCCTGTTTCTCTCTCTCTCTCTGTATATATCTACATGCATATGTGATTGTGTATTAAAAGAGGTATCTGTTGCTGTTCTATGTTTTCTGGTAACGTGCTGGTAAAGGAATATAGACTCTCTATAGATCTCTTATTGCTCTGCATTGCCTGTTTCCTAATTTGAATTTTTACTTGACTGTGCTTGTGTTATTTGCAAAAATGATGTAGTTGATATGTCTTAACTTCCCGAGCCCAGAAATAGTTGAAAGAGTGCACATCCACTTGACAGACTCTACTGACATTTTTCTAGTTAGAATGAATATTTATATTGAGCTTATTTCTACATCTCCAGAACAACTCCCTTTGTATTAAACAAGCGTAACTTCAGTCTGACCTGCACTTACTTCAGCAATGGTTGCATGCCCTTTCATTCTGTCTGTCCATGTTTTATGTCTCTGGCAGTTCACTTCTTCTCCTCCTGAAAGTAAACTCCAACTTACCCAACTTAAGCTGGCCAAAGGTCCTGTCTCTGAAAAGGGTACATCACCTAACTCTTTTGATCCTGATACAAACACATGCATGTGCTCACAATCACACATGCATACACAGAAACGGACACACACACACAAACTCTTTTATACCTGATCACCCAGACCAAACTATGGTTTTGCATTATGCACCTGACGTCTGTGAGTCTGTGGACCACTGTTTTCAAAAGTGGGCCTAGGTCCATAACGGTAACTGAACCACTGCTCTACACAAACTACCAGACTGCTGACAGAAATTAGTTTGACTTTCAGTGCATTTTCAAGGTATTAAGGGTTTCAGTGCATTTTCAATGGATTATGAGTTTTAATTCATTTTCATGGCATTGTGAGCTTCAAAGGAAGAACGTTTACTGCTGCTCATGTTAAGTCTGTTTTCAGTGTAAAACTGTTTTGTTTATCAAATGGCACACTGTGTTGTAGAATTTGAAAGCAGTGTTAGTAGCATAATTGTCTTTGGTGCAGGAGGCTATGGATTCTACTCCCACACCATGTAGCTGGAGTATTGAATTTGTAGTGCACATTTGATTGCTGATTATTTGGTGCATTTTAAGGAGGAACAGGGGTTCTACACTCCTGAGTATGTCCTCCTTTATATGAGATGCCTAGTAACTATGAATGTGTTGTCAGTTTTAGCCATTTCCTATTGCAATATTAATGGTAATACAGGCAATGAATTCCTCAAGAACAACAGGCACTGAATTTGTAGATGAAACATTAAGATGTAAATTTGTTTGCCAGAGGCAACATCTTCATTAGTTATAGATCTCTTTAATGTGTAATTGTTCAGACAAATTCTCTTTTGCAGAGATTGTGTGTAGTGTGATATTAGTAGATTCTTATGACAGAAGTCCGAGTGGCCATTTATGGTTGAAATTTTCTGAAATGTGTAGTTTGTCATTATTGGTTTATACATTTTGTTTCATTGCTTATTAAAAGAATGTTTAAAACTACAAATTTAAAACGCATTCTACAAAGTGGTGCTATATTATATAAGGAATGTAATTTAATGCAATCAGGAAGGTGAATCAAAGAACAAATAAATGTATGCATGGCCCTAAAAAATGTGTGCAAGGAGTCTGTTTTAAAAACATTCCAAAAGTAAACTTAATCCTCCACTGGCCAGATGCATTTTCTATAAATGTGGGTTTTCATGTCATTTCAGTGGCAAAGAAGTTTACTGTTCATGCTAAGTCTGTTTTAACTGTGAGACTGTTCTGTTTGTTAAGCAAATGGCTTTCTGCGTGTGATATTCTAGCTTAAGCTACTGTACCCAGGGAGGAGACAGGTTACAATTCTACTTTCACTGAGCTGCAAGGCTCGCTTGCCTATGTTTCGATTAAATTAAGCAACCCTTTGGAACAAGGCACATGGGTTTCTATTTTCTGAGGACATGACTTTTATAGTAAAGTGTGTGAGAAGGAGCAGCAGATACAGCAGCCTTACTAAAAGAAATTTCCATCTTCACTTGCAGTTTAAACTACATTACAAAATATCTTTTCTTCTGTACATTTAAATAATTGAAGGAAATGACTGGATTGAATTTCTTGGGTATTGGCCTACCTTTGGGCGTGGCTCGTAGTGTTGTTTCATGAGTATTGTGTGGGTGGGGCTTAAGGGGCACCGGACCACTACTTTGCCTAGGGCACCATATCAGTTAAGGCCGGCCCTGCACAACATACAGCCATTTTGAAGAGTTCCTGTGCTGTGTCAAGTTTATTTGCAAAGTGCATTTATTTAGAAGTGCTTCTTACTCTGAGCGTCTTCTGCTTTGTGCAGTTTATTCACAAAGTACATTCATTGCAAAGTACGTCTTACACTGATGAGTGGTTTCACAAAGTACAGTAATTTTAAAGTGAAGTTTTAAAAATTTAAACTAAAGTTTTAAAATCCTTCTAGCTTTCTGTGCATTTGACATGAAAGCTTCTACTCTCCCCTGCCTGTGTGCTCTCTGGCTTTAGAAGGTACAGTGTAAAACATACTGTTTTACTTATTGCTATTTACAGTGCTACTAAGCACTGTCTGTCAGGGCAGAGTTAACCATGCTTGCTAAAAGTTGCTTTATCTGTACAAGCTACTGCATTTTACTTCTAGTACTACATTACATTTTAAGCAGAACTGTCTTCTGCTCTGCTTATAGGGCTCAGTTAACTGTGTTTGTTAAAAGTTGCTTTATCTGTACAAGCTTTTGCATTTACTCCTAGTGCCTAATTACAGTTTTTAAGAATGTTTGTTTTCTGTTCTGCTTACAGGGCTTAGTTAACTGTGTGTTTGTTAAAAGTTGCTTTATCTATACAAGCTATTGCATTTACACCTAGTGCTCCATTGCAGTTTTTTAAGATTGTTTTCTGTTCTGCTTACAGGGCTTAACTGTGTTTGCTAATATGTGCTACTTCTGTACAACCTACTGCATTTAATTTTAGTGCTCTGCTTTCATGACTAAGTCAACTGGGAATACTTTTATTACTACACTGGTTATTTTTTGTCTGTATTATACCTCACTTAAATCTCTGTTTTTCTAGGGTTTTGCTAGGTCTAGTCTCTCATGTGTCTTTTCTTAGTTTCCTGGTCTAACCCTTTTTATGTGTTCCCCCTTATGTCTTGCAGCTTCTCCCAATGGGTTAAACATTCTGTGGTCATCCCCTGCCCAACAGACTGCTGGGAGCAAAATACCTTGTGAAAGAGTATAAATCTGCTTAAGTTACCTGCTAGAAGCAGCTCCAAAAAGAACTACAGAGCACAGCTTTCTAAACTGTAGGTTTTCCTTCTATTGCAATTTATCAGCACTCCGAATCTGTTTTTAAAATAATCTGCTTTAAAAAAAAGTAAACTGCTCCTTATTTAAAGTATTATTACAGGGCAGATGAGCATACACACAGGTTAGTTTTTCTGGCTGTAGTAACTTACTCTGGCCACCAGGTGGCAACACAATGCCAGCAGTCTACCACATTTCTTGCTGTTTTAACTAATAGTACCAATAGCTTTTAGTTTAATGCTTTAACTCTTAGTAGTTCCAGTATATGTAGGTGTAATGTTGCCAGCCACACTCTAGAGTATTGTTTAGCACCTAGTACATATTCTTTTCCCTTTTTCTCCGGTTTTTAAACTTATATCTGCAACATTTCCATCTCTTGCTTGCTCTTATTCCCTCTTCAGCTCTGATTTTCACAGTCACTTCCTTTCTAATTGTTTCAGTGTTGTTTTACACTGCTGAACTGACCCTGTCAGTACTGGTTCCAAACAGCTAGGCCACTTTGATATCCATCTCCAGTCTATATTCCAACCCTCCCCCAGTTTCTTTCAATTTTTTCTTTTCATCCCCTCCCGCAGACTCTTTAACTTTGCCTTCCTTCCTGTGGTGCCATATTTTATCTCTCTGAGCTACTCTAATCCTTTCCCTATACCACTGCTAGAATATCCCTTACCCCATGCATACTTTCGTCTGAACTTACCTTACACTCCACTGATTGTTTTTCACTTTTGACCTTGATTCTTCCTTTGCTTGGCTCTACCTACTCTGTTCGCCCTATGGAATAACTCCGCTCCTCTACCCTACCCCAAATCTCACCCACCCCTAATACCCTTACACTTATACTTAGCTAGCCACTCCCACCACTTCCACCATCCAATCCAAGGTACTTAGCTAGCCACTCCCACAACTTCCACCATCCAATCCAGACTACCCATCATACCCCAAAAATCTCCTCCCACAGTTCATCCATTATGGTAAGCCTACATTTCAGAGTTTACTGCCAAACCAACTTATCCTCATAAACTACTAAACAATTAACCTAAGCATAATCTCTTACTCAAACTAACTTCACAACTTAATTCACCCCCTACTTCTACTCTAATAACTAACATCATGACCCTCAAATCTCTATCCCTACTTACCCAAATAATACTTCTAATTACCTTAACTTACCTAAATTATATCACCCAACCTACTAATGCAACCCCACCATTTCACACCACTACTCCACCCTCTACAAGGTACACATCTACTGTTACTCATATATCTCCCAGTCTCTACCCCCTCAACACTAGCATGCTTTTCCCCTATAGACTCCTACCTAACTCTAAAAACACTTTTCCCAGGTATACTAGTCTAATGTCCACAAAACTCTCTACCTATATACTATACCCCAAACAAACCAAATACCTCATCCATCATCTTATCTCTATCCTTCTGTCCAGGGACATCCACTCAAACCCAGGCCCCTCTACCACACTGCATCCAATTCCCCAAGCGACAGGCAGAAAACCTCCACTTCTCAGCTCTAAATGCTCAGAGCCTATGCAACAAAATTCCAAACCTTCATGCCTGGCTTCTACACAACCAGCCCGATATTCTCTCCATCTCAGAAACCTGGCTTGAGCCCCACATACAATTATCTGAAATAACTCCTCTCAACTACCGCATATTAAGGAATGACAGAACACATAAAAGGGAGGTGGTGCAGCACTCCTTTACTTGGCATCCCTCTTAGTCACCCCCTATACCAAACCCTTTCTTAAATTTGGCAAGGCAGAAATAATACCAGCCCTATTTCACATAAGCAAGCATAAACTCATATTTGTTCTCTACCTCTATATTCCGCCTGGCAACAATATCTCATCCCTTAAAGATAATCTCTCCTGGGTCTCTACCAATATTACTCATGAAACCATAATCCTGGGGAACATGAACATAAACTGGGCTACAATCCAATCTCCCATTAACTCAATCAACATTAACTTATATAACTTTACACAACTAATCAATTCCACTACCAGACCTTCCAAGAACTCCATCACTGGAACTACAATAGACTGGATACTAGAATTCAGTCTTTAGTAGTACCATCACTGGAACTACAATAGACTGGATTCTAGTATCCCATCCTCACTATATCTCTGACAGTGGTATTCTCCCAGACCCACTAGCTGACCATTTCCCCACTTTTGCCCACTGTCTCCCCTCTTCTATACAGCTAACTCACACCTATATTTCCACTTGTTGCCTAAAGAACTTCAATGCTGAAACCTTCTCAAATGCACTAAAAAGCACAAATTGGAACCCATTAAAAACTCTTTCCCTATATGATGCTCTATCCTATTTTAACTCTACTTTCACAAACCTGCTCAACTCCTTTGCATCTCTAAAAACAAAACATATAAAAAGTAACCCAGTATCCTGGTTAACCAAAAACACCTTAGCTACTATGTGACATCGTGACAAAGCCTGGACACGTTACCATAGAAGTAAAACCACTATCGCCCTAAACAAATATAAAACACTAAAAATAAAGTAAAAAATGTATTACTTTAGACCACAAAGCCTATTTCTCCACTCTCCAAAGCAACCACACCACCAATCCCAAACTATTTTGGAAAGGAATCTCATCTCTCCTTAACCCGGGAAAAAAAAGAAAACCCTTGCCCCAACCCAGATGCCTCTGACATGGACTTGGCCACCCAATTTAACTCTTTCTTCATAGAATCCATATGCAAGCTAACATCAGCTTTCACCAACACCTTTACAACCCCTCCTCAGCGTGCTCCCATCCCTTCCTCCCCTAGCATCTCTTGCCCCCAACCTCCACCTTTCTCTATCAATCCCATCTCTATATCCACCATAAAAAAAACTTCTCCTAAAATTAAAACGTGGTTCAAATAACCCTGATGAAATTCCTTCCTACTTCCTAAAAGTAGCCACAGAAGCTATTGCTCTCCCTATCAGCATACTAATTAGTTGGGTTATCTCAGAAAGCCAGATCCCCCAGCTCTGGAAGAATGCCTTTATTATTCCTCTCCATAAAGGTGGCAATAATAATGACATCCCAAACTTTCACCCTATTGCCATCCTATCCCCTATTTCTAAGCTACTTGAAAAGTGTGTACACCAGCAACCCTACATCATCAATAATCAGCTTCTTACCCCCACACAACATGGCTTTAGACCAGGTCATAGTACCTCCACTGCCCTCCTCTCCTTCCTAGAAACAATCAACAAAGCCTGCAACTCTGGCCACTTTGTATTCACTCTTTTCATCGACCTCTCTAAGGCATTTGACACTATTTCCCACAACCTCCTTCTTACCAAACTCTCTAAACTTAACCTAGCCCATTCCTCTATCCAGTGGTTCTCAAGCTATCTCACAAACAGGCAACAAGCAGTTAAATGGAAAAAAGATACCTCACCCTTCCTTAATACATCCACAGGCATTCCCCAAGGTTCCATTCTAGTCTCCCTACTATTCAACATATTCATAAATGATTTCTTCCAAGCCATTCCTAACTCCAGTCTTATCCAGTATGCCAATGATTCTACTATAATCTGTTCCGCCCCTTCCATCACAACTCTTAACAATCTAGCACAAGCCACCTTCTCTTCCACTGAACAGTGGATGCTTGACAACCATCTAGCCCTTAATGCAACCAAAACAAAACTTATGTTATTCAATGCATCCAAAACCTCTTCCCTATACAAACAATCCTTCATAATTACCAGTAATAATAATACCCCTCTAGAACTAGTCTCTGACACAAAATTAGTAGGAATTATCATTGACAATCAACTAAAATTTGATAAGCATCTACAAGTAAATATAAAAACAAAACATAAAAAATTAGGTATGCTTTACCACCACAGTCGCTTTATCTCTCCCACCACCAGGATTACATTAGTTAATACATACCTCATTCCATCACTTTTATATGGTGCATCTATCCTAACCAGCCTACAATCTTCTCTCAAAACAAAACTCCCATCTTGTTATAACAAATTATCCAAATTTGCAGCAGGTCATAGATCCTCTTCTCACCACTGTAATTCCCTTCAACAACTAAGTTGGCTAGAATTACCAAACGTCCTCACATATACCCAGCTCATCCAAGCACACAAACTCATTCTTAACCCGTCTCTCTGCCCCTCCCTAGAAAATACATTTGAAATGCATAAACCAGATAAACTCCTAAGATAAAATTCCCAAAACCTAATTAAATTGCATAAACCAACACATCCGGCTGGGAATGAATTGATGTCATTCTCTCTTGCACACCTCTGGAACTCTCTCCCTTCTCCCATCCACATCACCAGCAGTCTCTCCTTGTTTAAAACCTCACTGTACTCGAACTTTACTTCACAATCAAAATGCTCTTGCTCTCATCCAACCTAATTCTAGGACACTTTCTTCCTAACTTTCCAAACTTTGTTGCCTGTCACTACCTCCTAAAGTTTTATATCCCTTGTGCATATTTGACCAATGACTAAAAAATTACCTCATTGTAATTCCCTACAAAAAAAAAAAAAAAAAAAAACTACTACTTACTGAATTAACCTAATGTAATTTTCCTAATAAAATTTTTTTAATGTCTGTATTATGTAACATCTATTTGAATTGTGCAATATGGGTTTGTACTATACAAAATATATATTTAACATTTAATTGAAATATATATTATGGATTTGTGCTCTTTCTGTAGTATGTATTTGTCTTTCTCTGGAACTTTTCTCCCCAGGAATCCATTGAAAATAGGCTCCTTGTAGCTCAATGGACTATCCTGGAAAACAAACTGCAAATAAATAAAATAAATTCTTGTGCTATGGAGACTTATTTGGCAAAGTGCAGTTATTTCAAAGAGTCTTTTGTGCTATTGGGCATAATTACAAATTCTGGCATAAAGTTGTGAAATATCTCTCTCTCTCTCTCTCTCTATATATATATATATATATATATATATATATATATAGGTTTACTATTAAAATTTTGAAACAAACTCTGTCGACTGTACTATTGTCGAACAAGGAAGTTTGAAAACGGTAATATCGATGACAAAAAAAAACCTAGGAACGGGTTTTAGCATGGGTCGAGATAGTGGAGATGTTTGTAGTCAGGAATAACACTGAACACCTATCTCGTCCCATGTTAAAACCCGTTCCTAGGTTGTTTTTTTGTCATCGATATTACTGTTTTCGAACTTCCGTGTTCGACAATAGTACAGTCGACGGAGTTTGTTCCGAAATTTTAATAGTAAACCATAATATATATATATATATATATATATATATATATATATATATATATATATATATGTGTGTGTGTGTGTGTGTGTGTGTGTATGTTTGTAAATAATTCCAAGCACCTTCACTACTGTGTGTTGATATGGCAGAGGCATTTTGCAGACCCAGTCCACTTGTGTTTGATCATAATATTGCAGAGAATTAGACAGTATTTGAGCAGGAATATATTTTCATACAAGCAGCTTTTTCTGACAAAGATGCTTATACTTGGACATTCATTTTGCTTAACTTAGCTGGGTCAGAAGCCATTGAAAGAGAGCGTGCATTTCTGTATGCACCAGCAGTATATACAGATGGGGGGGAAAGCCGCCATATTGTGGAGCCGTCTGAATCAAGAGAGAACCCTGAGTGCTTGAAATGCAAATTTAGAGAAATGTGCAACCCCCAAACAAATGTTACATTACAGAGGAACTTATTTTATACAAGAGACCAAAAACCAGGTGAAACAGTTGCAGCTGACAGCACTGACTTGAGAAGTAGGGCTAAAATGTCCAGATTTGGTGACTTGAAAGATGAGTTAATAAAGGACAGGCTTGTGTGTGGTGTTAATAATGCAGCAGTGAGAAAGATTTTGCTTCTTGCCACTGACATAACATTAAGCAAAGCCATAGAGATTTGTCAAATTCATGAGCGCACATCAAAGCACACCAGTATGCTTGCAAGTGATAAGAGCATGATTTCAGTCGTCTTTAGAGCAAACACAGACAGCATGCAGTACATGGCAAGCAGAAACAGGCCTAAGCACATGGCAGCTGCAACCCCTTTGGTTTCCCCTGGGAGAAGCTATTACTTTCTAGTGATTTCCAAGACTTCTTCTTCTTCTTTTGGCTTTTTCCAGTTAGGGGTCTCCACAGCAGATCACCTGTCCTCTCAGGATTGGCAGTGGAGTTTTTCAGTGCTGAGTTTCCAGCTCGGTGCCGAACCTTCCACAGAAGGCACAAACATGCACACACTCATGTCTAGGTCCAATTTAAAGTATACAATCCACCTACAGCATGTCTTTGGGATGTGTGAGGAAAGCGGTGCACCCAGAGGAAACACACATGACCACAGGGAGGACATGCAAACTCCGCACAGAAGACATACCAACCAAGAATCAACCCACTGAACCTCTTGCTGTGAGGCGGCAATGCTACCTGCTGCACCACCGCGGCCGCCCAGTGATTTCCAAGACGAGTTCAGTAAAATGGACATCCTCAGTACATTTTAAGGGTGAGTCAGCAAAACCAAAGTCAAATCTTATTGTTAACTGTCAGAATTGTGGAGCCAATCAGGAGTCTAAAAGAGAAAACTGCTTAGCATTTCGTCAGCAATGCCACAAGTGTAAAAAATGGAACCACTTTCAAAAGTTTTGTAAATCAAGCAAGCCTCATTCAGTTACTAAGAAAGGTCACTCAAAAAAGCAAGTTGATCATATAGAAAGCTGCAACCTGAATTTCTATGCAGATAGTGTATCAGTGGTCAGTGAAAAGGTTAATGCAGTAGTTTTGTTGGCAAAGAATGAAGTATTTTGTAGTGTTCTGATCAGTGGGAAACCCACAGAGCTCAAAGTAGGCACTGGTTCAAAGTGTAATGTAATGTCAGCAGAAACATTTGCTAGATTGAGAGCTGGTGAACAACTTAATTTGACCAATTGTGCGAACCTTGTTGCTTATGGAGGTGAAGAGATTCAAACTGAAGGTTCATTAGCACGTTCATACTATTCAGCTGAGAAGAGTTATAGCTTGCACGTTTATGTAGTCTAAAGACCTGTGCAATCATTATTAGGTCTCAGATACAGTTTAAGAATGAAACTGCTTTCTTTTACCAAAAAGTGCATCACATAAGCACATGTCCCAGTTCCAGCTTTACTGATGCTATTTTCTCAGAATATGCTGATGTTGTCAATGTCAATTTAGGCAAACTTCCAGTTGTGTACTCCATAAAAGTAGAACAAGAGATCACTCCATTGGTCAGACCAGCAAGGAGAGTTCCAATAGCTATGCAGGACAAAGTCAAGGTCCAGTTAGACAAAATGGTATAGCAAGGTGTGATTTGTCCAGTCACAGAACCAACTGAGTGGGTGTCTTCCATAGTAGCTGCTCATAAGAAAAATTCAGATGAAATAAGAATATGCACTGACCCAAGAGACTTGAACAAGGCATTAAAAAGACCTCATCATCCTATATGTGCAATCAAGAGGAGATTGCTGCCCTCATGCCAAATGTCACTGTTTTTTCTGTCTTAGATGCAGAGAATTCATTTTGGCAAGTAATGCTTGATTGCAAATCATCACTATTGACAACATTCAGTACTCCATTTGGTAGATACAGATTTCCTTTTGGAATAAATTCTGCCAATGAAATCTTTCAGTGTGCAACAGAACACATTTTTTGGGTTATCTGTGTGACACAATAGTTGATGATTTACTGGTCGGCAGCAATGGTGAAGTAGAACATGATAAAACCCTCAGGACAGTTTTGGACAGAGCGTGTGAAGTGAACTTAAAGCTCAATCCTGTGAAATGTAAATTCAGAATACCAGATGTTACTTATGTAGGTCATTTATCTACCAGTACAGGCTTAATACCAGACCCTTCTAAACAAGCAGCAATTCTTGAGATGCCAGCCCCAGAAAATGTCCAACACTTATAGCACTGTCTTGGTATGGTTAACTACTTGGGCAAATTTATTCGAGTATAGTGAGTTATCAGCACCTTTAAGAGAGGTGAGATGAAAAATGTTGACTGGTCATGGTTAGAAAAACACCAGACAGCATTTGATAACCTCATACAGCAAACTGTCAACCCACCTAGATTGAGATACTATGATGTCCACAAATCAGTAGTTCTTTCCTGTTTTGGTTCAAAGTTCATTCTTGGTGTAGTTATTCTTCATCAGGAGGGTAGATCTGTTGCCTATGTGTCTAGAACTCTTACCAAAACTCAGATGCAGTATGTTCAAATTGAGAAGGAACTTTGGACAATTGTGTTCGCATGTTCGAAGTTCCATGATTATATTTATGACCAAACTATCCAAATCAAAACCAATCATCAACCTCTAGTCACTATTTTAAAGAAGCCTATGCATTCAGCTCCAACAAGACTACAAAGAATAATGCTCATATTACAAAGGTACAATTTTAAAATGATCTATGCAAAAAGGCAAACTTCTTTATCTGGCTGTTACTTTATCCAGATCACCCAGAAATACCACGGAACAGCTTGATGCAGAGAATTTTGACTTGTATGTCATGGAAGTACATAATTTTTCTACCACAAGAATTAATGAGCCAAGAGATCATATAAAGACTGATCCTATTTCCAAAAGCTCAACCACTTCACCAGTGTAGGATGGTCATCAAAGCAATCCTGTGTACCACCAGAAGTACAACCTTACTTTCCATATACAGAGTTGAGATGCTGATGGAAGATTGTATCATTTTCAAAGGTCACAAATTTATTGTTCCTACTTCCTTACAACATGAGTACATTCAGATTTTGCATCGTGCCCCCCCCCCCCCCCCCGTTCAGATTCTACCAAAAGAAGGGTGAGAGGACTAGTATTTTGGCCTACTCAATCAAAAGACAATGCTGAAGTGCTTTCTTCTTGTTCAGTATGCAACAGTACTAAACCGCATTTGCAAAAAGAGCCACTTCAGCTAAGCCAAATACCTTGTTCAACAGTAGCCACTGACATATTTGAGTGGAACAATCAGCATTACTTAGTGTTAGTAGACTCTTATTCAAACTGGTTTGAAATCGATTTGTACCTAACCTAACATCCATTTCTGTTTTCACTAAGATAAAATGTCATTTCTAAGTCCATGATAGTCCACACAAAGTTATTTCTGACAACAGTACCCAGTTTACCAGTCAAGTGTTTCAGAGATTTGCAAAAGAGTGGGACTTTGTCCATGTTACTAGTAGTCCGGAATACCCACAATCAAATGGTCTTGCTGAATGTGCAGTACAGAGCGCAAAGCAATTACTAGAGACATCAAAGTGTGACAATAGTGACATCTTCTTGAATTTGCTTAATCTTAGAAATATACCCTGTGACAGCGTTTTAGCCTGTCTGCTCAGAGACTTCTATCTAGGCAAACCAAAACGACCTTGCCTATTAGTTCTAATTTGTTGGTGCCTAATGCTAAAAACAACAGGGTAATCAAAGCCCAACTTTTTAAGAAGCGTTCCTTTCAGAAGTCCAGCTATGATAAAATGAGCAGATTTCTTTGTCCCTTTAAAGAAGGAGACACAGTGAGGATGCAAACAGCAAAAGGCTTTGAATGAATTGGTCAAGTGAGAGGTATATGTGCCAAGCCGAGATCCTACTTAGTGGAATCTGAGGGTATAGAATACAAGAGAAACCACAGGCATCTTTTTCCTGTGTCAGAAATGACATTGTAGCATTTTACCTGTGATACAGACTCTAGATCTTCAGAGCAACCCTGACATTGTTCACACAGAAGAACATGTCTCAGTATCCAGTCCCATTCCTGATGATGTCCCAGTTGTCCCAAAGGCTGAACATTCCTTGAAGACAGTCTCTGTTGCTTTATCCAGTTCTGACTTTTATGTTACATGATTAGGCCATATTTTTAGACCTAGTGTAAAATACACAGCAACCTGGACATGATTGTTTTATGTGTCTACTTTTGTATGGTTCCATGCAAATGATCATTTCTGTATAACTATATGTCATTGAATACTGTCATTTGATATACGATCTATTTCTCAAAGAGTAGGGATGTAGAACAGAGCATGTGTATGTACCTTTAAGAAGCATTTCCAAATGTAGGCACATGCATATAAATAGTGAGCACGTGCAGGCAGCAGTGACATTTTGAGAGAACAGCCAGGGTGTTAAGATGCATGAGTGTAGTAGTTAGTATGTTTATATAAGTTTATTTAAGTTTAAGTTACAAAACTTCATTCCTGATGTGTGTGTGTAATAAAGGGTCTATATTATAACAGCGAACGCTGTATAATCGACCCTTAAAAACTGAAATGGCAAAGTGCCGAACACACGGAACAGCGATTTTTTTTCCCCAGGTAAAAAAAATCACTGCTCCAGGAAAAAAAAAAACCCAAACACAAAATAAAGTGGGAGCTTCACCCACACACCCTCCCTACTTAAATATACCAACTCGGAGATTGCACCACAGTGGAAGAAATGGCAAAGTCTTGAAAATGGCCAGGTGATTTTTTCCCCTGGGAAAAAAAATGCTGTTCCGTGTGTTCGGGATCTTGTGATTTCCATTTAAAATGGTCGATCAAACAGCATTCACTATTTTAAGTGTTCGCTGATATAATAGGGAACCGTAATAAAGCTGCTTGAACTGAACCCACAACCACTTGTCTATTTTATTCTGACCTGACAAGCGACAAGAACCCAGATCCTGAAGTCCAGATTCAGAAATCTGCTTCTATTCTGACTAATGAAAGCACATTTAAAGACTTGGAGGCACCAGAATCCCCTACACCTTAATCAGGAAGTTACAATCTCCAACCACTAAAAAAGAACCCAGACATAGTCCAGTATGTGGTACAGAATAGAACTGAACCTCTCTCTGGTCCAATTCTCAGATGATGATACTCTGTGCATAAGGTAAAAACTTTAGAATATTTTAAAATTATTCTCACCAAAGCCCCCCTTTCCTTTTAATATCTAAGATAAATGACAACAGCCACTTACTCCGTCTTGCCAAAGGAGTGAGATTCTAGAAATAAAAACGTGTTAGACTCTCAGTAAGAGATTTTATGAACATATGTAAACAGTCAGAACAAAAAGTGAAAACAATTCTTTATACAAGCATATTCAAGTAAGTGCAGTGTATATAAGTTTTTTTTTCTTTACAGTACTGGACAATGTTGATTTGGATTGAAGACAGGAAGGCTATTATGACCTACTTGAGAAACAAGAATTACAGTGGCAGCTTAAATTAAATACCATGTGGCTTCCATGACTAAATGAATGCTTGAGCATCTATGGAGTACTTAAGCTGAGATTTTTAAAGTAAAATCTTTTGTTTCTGAATACTACTATGATTTTAAAATTTTAACTGAGTGCAGTTGTATCATTTGAACAAATTATATAAATGAATGCTGATAACTCAATGTTCTTTCAGTTCTCAAGAAGTCTTTCTCATGTTCATCTATTAAAATTAAAGTGCTAGTTTATGAACCTTCTGGTTATCTGCAAAGTTTTTCATATTTTAAATACTAAGAAACTCACAGGAGTTGAGCTCTTCAGTATTCATAGGCTAGAAAGCAAAAAAGTATACAAGCAATCCTTAAAAAAACATGTTATCTAAAATTAATGAAATATTTAGACAATTCTACATAGATATAAAATCACAAATCCATAACTAAGTCATCCTAGTACTAAGAAGAATTTAGGTGTGAGAACTGAATGTTTTGTTTGCACATATCTGAAAAAATGAGGTTTACACAAAACTACAGTTAATCTTGACTCTCACTGCTACAAAATGAAAGTGTTTTTTCGGGGGGAATTCACCCTGTTGAACCTGTCTATAGAGGGTGTTGTATACCCCAAACTTCTAATTGAATACATACTAAATCCAAAATCAATATGCCTTGGAGAAAAGTTGCAGTTTGTCATCAAAAAGGGCAAATGCTGACAGTCACATCAATGCTGTGAGGTTACACTTTAAAATACAATAAATAAGACACCAGTAATAAGCTTTTACAAACAAATATACAAATATACAAGTCAGCAAATTAACTGCCCAGGGTAAAAACAAAATAACTTAAAAGCTAAGTGTCTAACTACCACTGTGACATGCAGGTATAGGGTTACCACCTGTCCCACTTTGCGAGGGACAGTCCCTCTTTGGGCAGTTGTGTCCTGCAAAATGTTGTGTGAAAATGGCAAATGTCCTGAGATTTTAGGACAAAAGTATTTTCTATATTGTATGTAATAGTTGCATAAAACAGTTATTCTGTATCTGAAACACCTAAATGTTATATGAAACAGAATAAGGAACAAAAATGCTACAAGGCAGGCAAACAACTGAAGTTCTGTCCTTTGTACTGGCCGTGGGTATGTTTTGCCCTGCAAAATCTGATGTTTGTAGCACAAATGTCCCACTTTGGCCATTTGGAAAGGTGGCAACCCTATGCAGGTAGATTATTAGAAATGTATCTTAAAAATCTGGGAAACTTGATTGTATTTTACTTTCAACAATCAATGTAGAAAATACTTTGTTGCTTCAGATTTAGAGTTCATCAAGGCTACAACAAAGATGAAAAGCAATGCGCAGTATTAGAACAAACCAAGATCTATCATGCACTATCTCAAATAACAAGCTAAAAATCTCAGCACAGGTGAAAATACCTAGAAGATCCATTGATAAATATAAAGGAAAAGTACAAAATAAGGAATTTATTGATGACTGAAAACGTTTTATACAGAATTGGGAAACAAGGTAAAAGGAATTGAAAGACCACCAAAAAAGAAGAAACAGATACATTTTGGAGACGTATTTATGAAGATCCTGTGGAACATAACAAAAATGCTAAATGGATAGAAAAAGTAAAAAAAAGAATAAGAGGTTCAAAGGTACAGGATATGAAATGGGATGAAGTAACAACCAGAGAGATTGAAACAAAGTTAAGAAAATCCTCTAATTGGAAAACTTCAGGCCCAGATGCAGTACCTAACTTTTGGCTAAAAGTATTAACATCTTTGCAAGAAGATTTAGCCATGAGTAAGACCTATTTATATGTCCATCCTAAACAGACACCACCTTGGCTAACAACAGGGAAAACAATGCTCCTGCTTAATAGTGAACTGGCAAGCAACTCTAAAAATTATAGACTAATAACTTGCCTTCTGACGACGTATAAACTATACATGGGAATTAATGCCGACGGAGTTTATACTCATTTAGAAGAAAACTCAATTATGGCAGTAGAATAAAAGGGCAATAAAAGAAAGTCATATGGAACAAAGGATCATTTGTTGTTAAATAAAGTCATAGTGGAGAACTGTAAAAAAGGGATGACTCTAAGTATTTGATAGTATCACACATTCATGGATAAAAATAGTGCTTAAAATGTATATGATACACTCTAAACTAATCCGCTACATTACAGTGACCATGAAACGGTGGCAGACCACTTTGCAATTAATCCATGATAAAGGACAAATTATTTATCCCAGAGATAAAAATTCAAAGTGGGATAGCCCAGGGTGACTCTCTGTCGCCACTGCTATTCTGACTTGCCCTTAACCCGTTAAGTGGTCTACTTAATAGATTAAGCCATGGCTATAATTTGGCTCCTAGAAAACAACAAAGTGTAAGGACTTACCTTCTTTTTGTCGATGATTTAAAATTGTATAGCTCATCAGATGAGGAACTGAAAGCACAACTGTAAGTTGTCAAAACTTTTTCAGATGATATAAGAATGTCATTTGGTCTTGATAAATGTGCAAAAGCAACCTTTAAAACAGGAAAACTGCAGCACTAGGAAAACATCAGTCTGGGACAAGAATGTGATATAAAAGAACTTGAGCAAGAGGGAGTGTATAAATACTTGGGAATTGATGAAGGATCAACAATAAAACATGAACAAATGCGAATTAAACTTAGTAAGGAATACTTGAGAAGACTTAAATTAATCCTGAAAACAGCACTGACATCTAGGAACAAAATCCAAGCTATAAACCAGTTTGCTCTTCCTGTCCTGACATACAGTTTTAGAGCGATTCACTGGCCCCAAAACGTGCTGGATAGATAAGATAGGAAAACAAGAAGGATGTTTCATGCTCACTAAATGATTTAAAAAAATCAGTGTATACCAAAACTATATATTTCCCATTCTGCTGACCTTACAAGACCCAAATGTAGTGAATGTTTTGAAACATGAGGAGAATAAATCTAAGATGATTTCCCTGCTTAATCTAGCAGAAGCATATTGGCATAAAGCGGGAATGGAATCAAACCAGAAGTGGATAAAAATCAGGCAGCAATTAAATGTGCCAAAAAATAAAAGAAAGAATATAAGGTGAAGGGTTAAATGAGAAGGCAAGAATTGTGGGAAATGCATAAATACAGTTGCAAGTACAGAAAACGTCTGGAAGAACCTCGTGTTGATAAAGAACAAACACAGGAATGGCTAAGGAGAGGCGAATTCAAACCAAGAGATGAAAGGTTAATATTGGGGGCCCAAGATAGTGGGCTGCGTACACGTTGGTTTACAAAGTCCATTGAACATGTGGGAGAAACAGACAAATGTAGGTTTTGTAAAACAGAGTTGGAAACAGTTGCACACCTCATTGCTGGTTGTGGCATATGAATGGCAGAAGGACTGTATACTGAAAGGCATAATAATGTGGCAAACCTGTTGCACTATTGTACAAAAATTATGGTATTGAATTGGTCGAAAAACACTAGAAACATGAGCCACAAAGCATCATAGAAAATGGTGACATCTAAATCACATGGGATCACTCATTACCCATAGTTCAAAAGACAGATGCTAGAAAACCGGATATAGTGGTCCATGAAAAGAAGACAAAAGTAGCATTGATCATTAAAATCACTACACACAGTGACTACAGTGTCTTGCGTACAAAGACATAAAGTTATAAAATATCAGGCTTTGCAGGCAGAAATGAGGGCAATGTGGAAGAAAGATACCCAGACAGTTCCAATAACAGTTGGAGCAACAGGTCTCATAAAGAAGACTCTACAATCGTATTTAGATATGTTACCAATACATGTAATTCCATACAAACTGCAGAAAGAGTCATTACTGGGCACATTGCTAGTGCTACAAAGAGTACTTCTGGCTGACATCAAAGACTGAAGCAATGCTAATTTCATGAACTTTAATCGTACTTTGAATTAGGAATGGGGTCAATTCCCATCATGGTATTAGAAACCCAAAGGTTTTTGAGAAATTAAAAAAAAAATGAAAACACAGGAGTATTTTTTTTTTCTTCAAATGACAGTTTCCCAAATTCAAACAACACTCCGAGACAGAAAGGAAAGAACAGCATCAGTGGTTCATTACTCCTTCTGTCTTTTACTTGAGGTGCTAAAATTCATATCCTGGGATTCTGAAAGTATCCCTTATGCTACCACTAAAAGGTAAAGTTTAGAGTATTGCAATAAAATGAGATTGAGACGTTTTACCATAATCTCTGAATCATGCATAATTACTGCCAGTGCTAAACAGCCCTTTAGCACTTTCTGATGGTAATTACAATTGGTGCCCCATGCATTACATTGGCACCACCAGCCACTCCCCCACATATATGCAGGCTTTCGTGCACAAACACACTTAAAGACATCTCCACATGCACACAGATATTCAATCAACATGACAAACCTCCCCTCTCTGAAACACACTAATGCATACACTCACCCATGAACTCAGACACACTCACGCACACATACCAACACACACGCACACACACATGCACACACACACACACACACACACACACACACACACACACACACACACACACACACACACACACACACACACACGCATATGCACACATACATCTGCCTACACAATCAATCCCCTACCTAATCCCTGTACTGCAACCACCCAGACACATAAATATAAAGCACATACTGCAAATATCCAGGACCACTTATACATATGCTGACATGGACACACAGTGCCATACACATACACACTCTCACACCCCTCACACACGCAAACACACTAAAAGACATCTCCACATGCACTCAGATATTCAATCAACATGACAAACCTCCCGTCACAAAACACACTAATGAATACACTCACCCATGAGCCCTTACACACACACACACACACAAAACCACACAACTACACCTGCACTGATCTTCCCTAACCTTACCTGCAAAGTAGTCTCCACCCTTAACTATATTAGGGATGCAACATTTTGGCTGGGTTAATTAACATGCTAATTTATGCAGATAATCAGTTGGTTGCATAAATCCCATCCTGCAGTTATTTCCAAGGGAAAGGGCATGACTAATTAACATTAACCACTCCCCCTGAAAGCCTCATTAGCATTTAGCACAGCCATGAAGACAGCCTGCCACAGTGATTCTACTAACTATGAAAAATCACTGCAGCAGGTCTGCCTCTGAATTGGAAGGGGTGACTACAGGTTGTTAGTCACTCATATTAGGGCTTACCACTGGTGGCAACCATACTGAATCCCAAAGAGAGAGTTCTATTTCAAGATGAGGTAGGGTTGCCACCTTTTTAAATGCCCAAAGTGGGACATTTTTGGTACAAACGTCAGATTTTGCAGGGCAAAACATACTCACCTCCAGTACAAAGGACAGAACTTCACTTTTTTGCCTAAATAAAAGCTTATTCTTGATGCATTTTAGTTGCTGCTTCTGTTTCTTAGAACATTTAGGTGTTTCAGATGCAGAATAACTGTTTTATACAACTATAACATAAAATACAGGAAATATTTTTTTCCTAAAATCTCAGGACATTTGCCATTTCTTAAATTTTTTTGCAGGACATAACTGCCCAAAGAGGGACTGTCCCTCGCAAAGTGGGACAGGTGGTAACCTTAAGATGAGGTAAGGAAGATCTTGGTATAAATCAGCTAGTATAAAAAGCAGGAATAGGTTCTAGTCTGCAAAAATAAAAGTTACAAATTACAAGCAGCAAATGACATATATAGTTAACAAATTATAACCATCAAATGAAATATGCATACACATACACACACACATATATAAAAAAAAAAAATATATATATATATATATATATATATATATATATATATATATATATATATATATATATATATATATATATACGGGTCCATATGACTACATCGACAAGTCATAACATCGACATTCAGTACACCGACACGAAATCACCGACAGATTAAATAACCAAAATCCCACTTCACCGACATTCACAAGTTCGACAACGAAGCAGTCACTAAGTAAATGCCCCTAAGCACTGCACAAAACTCCTACACGTACTAAACCATGGTAGTCATGAATAGGTAAATGCAAACTCTGTTACAGACATTGAATAAACATGTCCGGGTTGTCAGGGAATGGAGAGGCAGTGTACCACTGCTGTCAGTAACGCGATTATTTATCTGGTACACTGCCTCTCCATTCCCTGACAACCCGGACATGTTTATTCAATGTCTGTAACAGAGTTTGCATTTACCTATTGCTGACTACCTGATCGCGACCCGGTAAGTGTGCGACAGTGACGGAGGTAGGAGTGGTCAGGTAAGTGAGTTAGGGTTAGGGTGCAGGTAGGTGAAGTGTGCGTTAGTGTCGGAGCTAGGGCTAGGGGTGGGTAAGTGAGTTAGGGTTAGGGTGCAGGTAGGTGAAGTGTGCGTTAGTGTCGGAGCTTGGGCTAGGGGTGGGTCAGTGAGTTAGGGTTAGGGTGCAGGTAGGTGAAGTGTGCGATAGTGTCGGACCTTAGGGTTAGGGTTTGGGTCAGGGCTAGTGTGTATGCTATGTAGTGTAGTGTGCTGAAGTAGACCCGGTTTAGTACGTGTAGGAGTTTTGTGCAGTGGTTAGGGGCATTTACTTAGTGAGTGCTTCGTTGTCGAACTTGTGAATGTCGGTGAAGTGGGATTTCAGTTATTTAATCTGTCGGTGATTTTGTGTCGGAGTACTGAATGTCGATGTTATGACTTGTCGATGTAGTCATATGGACCCATATATACATATATATATATATATATATATATATATATATATATATATATATATGGGTCGATATTATATACTGAAAGTTTCAAAACTTCAAACCTCACATGAGTGAAGTCATATGAGTGAAGTTCGAAACATCGACTACATAATAATGATAATAAAAAAAAAAAAAGTACCTTACTGCTGCACCCCCCCCCCACACTTAAATATACCAACTCCGAGAACACACTTCAGTGCAGAAAGGGAAAATTTCCCATTCTAAGTATGAATACCTGTTGACTTTCACCTTCGACCTTTCCGACGTTCGATCATACGATGTCGACCATCTATGATTCGAACATCGGAATGGTCGCTCATCTAATATAGACCCTAGATATATATATATATATATATATATATATATATATATATATATATATATATATATAATAGATGTATGTATAGATAGATATAGATAGATACAGGTATATGTGTGTGTGTGTATACTCTTGACGTTTCCGCATCTGAGAAAATATTCACCTCCTGACACACACACACACACATGTGTATAAGTATTTGTAGCTGTTTTTAAGGAACAAAGGAACAACATTTTTGCAGAGCATGATGATTGTATTTAATTGTAATTTAAGGGAAACTGAATAACTGCATTAAGGATGATTACAATTAATTGCAATAAATTGTAATTAATTAAGAATTAGCAACACCACTGGGCCAAGAATGCATCCAGAAACAATCAGTTCTGAGGGAATCTGCAGGAGGGAAACTCAACAAAATTGGATTTGATTAGTTTGCCGTCATATTAAATACATAAAGTAATGCTGCACTCAAGCAGAAATATTTATACTCTTAGAAATGCAAAAGCTGAATGTTAGTTTCTTTTTGTGTGTCCTTAACTTTTCTTGTTAAGCTAGAGCATTTAGCATGTAGATCACATTTTAATGGGACTATTGGTAACTGACTACAAATCTGACATGTACACAAAATGAGCTTTTAAAAAAGTTTTCAAATAAGAATTACAATTCAGGGTCACAAAATGTAATAATGGAGAACATAAAACAACACTGGTTATTGGAAGTAACCGAAATGCAAGATAAGCATTCCCCATGCATTAGAGCTGTCAGTCCTAAAATTCTGTGGAACCTGCCCATGAAGGAGGACTTGCTATCCAACAAATTGTGGTGGCCCTTGTGACACTACAAAAAAAAGGAAAAAAAAGAGAGATTTTAAACACCACCAGTAAAAAAGTAATCAATGATAGCAGCATGTGTCTGTTTAGACACCATAAGAGACAGATTATCCCCAAAAGAAAAATACAATGTCAAAAAACAATTTCTAGTGTTATTATCTATGTGCATAGTGGATGGAAATAAAAGAACAGAAAAGAATAAATTCTAAGGAAATCAGCAGGAATTTAAAATGATTTATGGAATGAAGAATAAAAGAGGAGAGTCTATACTTAAAGTAACGGTCTGCTTGGTTTTAAATCCTTGATAAAACAGTCTGCATCAGAGACATACTGGCAACAATCTGCTGATCTATTTCACGCAGGAGAAGGTCAAAAACAAATGTTTGAAAAACAGCCACCTTCCAACAAAAACAGGAAGTCTGGAATCCAGTGGTTCATGTTGCTAATTCAGTAAAAACATTAATATCTATCAAAAGAGTATAAGGATAAGACCTTTTCAGGCAATGATGCTAATTTACGTCTGTCAAAGCATGACATTTATTGTTAACAGAAAAAAACTTTCAGCTACATGAAGGCTTTTTTTAATGGTTTCTTTCAATTCTTTGAAGACAGTGGACTTAAGCTTTTATATAATCATAGATTCATAGACGTCTGATATAAACTTATTTCCTTTTTTTTTTTTTCAATAATAATTCTTTATTTTTCTTTTTTTTCTAAATGTTAATACAATACTACAACCTATTTACAATATATACATGAATGCTTCCAACAGTTACAAAGAGTCATTATACATAACTATACACTTCTAAATAGATATTACAAAAAAAAAAAAAAAGAATAAAAATCTAGTATCAATATAAGGCCTATCTATAGACAACTCTATAGATAGTCTGTACTTCCCAGAGAAAAGTGGAATGGAACCTTAAGCTAAGACAATGTTAAAGATTTGCTCCCATATTTTTGTATTATTTACACTTTTCTAATGATCACTAATTAATAATTTGTGTGCTAAGATATGTTTAATCGCTACACTCTTGAAATTTTCCCATGAAGTCTGGGATGGATTCAACCAATTTGAAGCTATATACAGCTTCATTAACAAAAAAATATTTACGAGTATGATCCTTTGGGATCTATCCAAATTAGTTGGCGGAATATGCAGAATCATAAACTCCCAAGAAAGTGTAGACTGTTGATATCCCATTTTTTGTAGTTGGAATTTCAAAGAATTCCAGAGTTTAAAAATACATTTACAACTCCAGAACATGTGTAAAAGGTCAGCCGTTTGATCTATACAATATGGGCATTTGGGTGAATTTTTTGAGTTAAATTTATGTAAAGTGAGATGCGTATAATACGCATTATTAAATATCATCAACTGAGTAAATAATAACTTTTGAAGGGACACTGATTTTAAGGTTAAGTTAATTGCTCTCACTATTTTACTATCTTCAATCATTAACAATTTCTCTTTCCAGTATTTCGATAAAAGTATTTGGTTATTGTATTTCATCTCTTTCATCAAACTATATGACACTGTTATATATTTACATTCCTGTGTTAAGGTTTGCCATAAGTTTAGGCAAATGTTTAAATCTTCTTCTTTAATTTTGAAATTCCTATTACTAAAATAGCTTATTAATAAGTCCTTTAACTGTCTTATTATAATTAAATACGAGTTCGGGAGATCCATCTCTCTTAGTGTGTTATGAATTGAGATACCTAGAAAGGGATATAAATCGAGTATGGTTAAATTACTTATAAGTGGGAATTTCTTAAGGTCTATCAACTGATTGCCAATTTTCAAATTCGGGTTTTTATGAAATGGTTGAAAAATCATCATATATTGTAAAAGATTTAGTGAGTTAAACAGACTTTGTACTGATATTATATATATTATGATATGCTCCATCAAAGCGTACATTTTAAGGGTATCTTTGTTTAAAAAAGGTAATGCCTTACAATTAATACCCAGACCAGCAACATGTTTGTGATTTAAAATCAACCACTTAGGAGCCCATTTTGAATTGATCCTATCAAAGTTAACTACTCTTAGAAGTCTATTAGCATTTATTATTAAATAATATGTTTCAAAATTTGGTAGATCCAACCCACCCCTATTTTTCGGAGTCATCAGTTTGTCATTCTAGGTTCCCATACAAATCTAGCTAATTCTGTATGAAGTTGTTTGAAGAATTTCCTGGAAATTTGAACTTGAGTAGCTCTAAAGATATATAGTATTCTGAGAAGTATGTTCATTTTAATAATTGAGGTCTTTGCCATTATTGGTAATTTCAGATTATCCCATCTTTTTAAATCAGAGACTATCTGTTCCCAAATTAACTTAACATTATTTACGTAAAAGTCTCTATTATCTGTTGAAAAAACAACCCCTAAATATTTTATTTTTTCTTCGGATTTTACCTGCCCTACCAATGGTAAAAGTGAGAAGGGTGTAGGTGTCTTTAATGGGAATACCTTGTTTTTTTATAAATTTATTTTATAATTAGATATTTTTGCAACGTCTTCCACAGCTTTTAATATTTTCTTAATATCTGAAACAGGTGTTGTGCAGTAAATATTCAAATCGTCCGCAAAAGCAGCCAAGGAAATCTTCGTACCATAAATTATTGGAGCATTCTGATAAATATTTTGTTTGATATGTAGAAATAATGGTTCTAAATATAAATTGAATAATATTGGAGATAACGGACATCCTTGGCGGGTACCATTCTTAATTTGAATTCTTTTTGAGAGATTCCTATTAATAACTAGATTTGTATAATGATTGTTATATAGTTTTTTAAAGTTAAAATGAATTCTTGCGGTATATTAAAACATGCTAAAATATCAAACAAACATTCTAATTTCACTCTATCAAAAGCTTTTTCTGCGTCAGTTATGAGTGCATATGCATTAAAGTTCCTGTGAGTGGCATAAGAAATCAGTGTATGAAGTGATAACGTATTATCTGTAGTTTGTCTGCCATTTATAAAACCGGCTTGTTCTTCTGATATTATCAGGTTAATTACCTTCTTCAATCTATTAGCCAAAATCGATGTCATAATTTTCATATCTATATTCAAAAGTGAAATAGGTCTATAATTATCAGGGTTATGTAAATCAGTATTCTCTTTCGGTATAAGAATAGTTTTCGAAGCATTAAAGTGCGGGTCAGTAATTTTATTGTTAGTTATATAATTAAATACTTGTGGAAGTATTTTCCCTAATATATCACTAAAAGTTTTATTGAATTCTGTGGTCAAACCATCCGGTCCCGGAGCTTTATATGGCTTCAACTTCTTAATTGCATCAATTATCTCCTCTGAAGAAATTGGTTTAACTAAGTTCATATGAAGCTCATCATCAATCTTCGGAAAGATAATTTTCTGCAGAAAATCATTATTACTCTTATTTATATTTACTTCCTGTTGCTCACCATATACTTGTGAAAATATTAGTTCAAATGCCTTCATGATATCTTCAGTATTGGTATATGTTTTATTATTAAAGTGTATTTCAGAGATTTGAGAAGGTATTTTTGATTGATTAATAATATGTGCTAGTGCTTTTGAAGGCGTCTGTATGTGATTGGCATATTTTACCAGCATTTTCTGCTCATAAAATGATAATTTACTGTCTTGTAGTAAAAAAAGGTCCTTCTGACATTTTAATAACTCTAAGTCCAAAAAGTCAAAACTGTTGCATGGAGAAGCAGGACTCTTGAAAAGCAATGTCCATGTATACTCAAAAAGGCTGCCTATAATGACACACCATCAACTGTTCTTTAAATTCAAAAGTCAGTTACAAACACAGTGTTTAAATGGTTAGGTGAATGTTTTCATTTTTAACTGTTTTTAAATTGCACAGGATATGACATCAGATTGTTTATGTCACATCCTCTATAAATGTATGTGAAAGTTTTTGAAAAATTGTATAACGGCCTGAAGAAGACCTTGTTGAAAGCGCTAGCCCGATGTTAAATAAACTTTTCTTTTTCTTAAACTTCGCTGAACGCTTGGATTAGTGCATTTGAATGTCTACAAGTTATTGTTCGGTGAAGTTAACTGATGCAATTGGAAGTTCCTGACAGTGCTGAATAGCAAGTTGTGACTTTTTGTAACTGACTTTTGAATTTAAAGAACAGTTGATGGTGTGCCATTATAGGCAGCCCTTTTGAGTATACATGGACATTGCTTTTCAAGAGTCCTGCTTCTCCGTGCAACAGTTTTGACTTTTTGGACTTGGTATTATTTATTTTCTTGTGTGCATGGAGCTTGTTGTGAGTGTTATCTTGTCTTTACATTTTAATAACTCTGTTTCAGTTTTTTTACTATAATTCCCAATTAGATCTTGATCCAGTAATTTAATTTTAGTTTCCAATTCTTGTATGTCTCTCACTTGTAATTTCTTGTAATAAGTAGCCTTTTGGAGAAACATTCCTTTAATTTGTGCTTTGGTAGTTGCCCATTCTATGTCAGACGGATGACGGTGTTCTGAAAGATTAGTTAGTAATTGGTTAAAGAACTCCTGAGCTTCTTTTATTACATCTTCTTTATGCAATAGATATGGATTTAATGTCCAATTATAACCTCTAATATGTATCTTATGACTAGTGTCCTTATTGAAAGTTAATGTGATCCTAGAATGGTCCGACAAATGTCGAGCTTGTATGTATATATAGGGATCAAAAAACATTAGTGCGTCTGAAATTAAAAAAAAAGTCGATCCTGGACCACATTTTATGACAACTTGAATAAAATGTAAAGTTATTTGCATTCATTTGATTCTTATTGTATTTAAATGGATCATATAATTTAAAATCTGTTTTAAATTCCTGTAGTGCTATCACTGCTTGGTTATTAAAGGACCTATGGGAACTTGATTTATCTAATTTAGGGTCTTGGTATGTATTCCAGTCACCTCCTATTATTATATAGTAATTATTGTATTGATTCAGGATAAAATAAAGTGATGTTATGAAAAATTGTTGATTGGTACATGGGGCATATATGTTAAGAAGTATCACCGGTTTATCATAAAGTTTGGATACAAGAATCACATAACACCATCTTCCCTCTTTGTCCATTTTAAAATCTAGGATTTTCTCTTGGTACTGACTTTTTATAATTATCGCCACCCCTGCACTATTAGTTGTCCCTTCTGAAGCTATCCCCTCTCTGACCATTTCTTATTTTTGAGGGCAGTCCATTGATCGTTAGTCAAATGGGTTTCTTGTAACAAAATAAAACATGCTTTTGACTGGAGGAGCAAATGAAAAAATAATTTCCTTTTTTTCAAGTTCTGGAAGCCTTTAACATTCCATGAGTCTATTATCCACATACTAAAATTTTAAAAACTTTAAAGTATATTTTAAAATTGAAAGACGATACTAGATTCAGATGTATTAGCACAGTATATAATATCTGGAAGCAATCTTGACGTCCTATCCCTAACCAGTGCCTATCCACTATTCCCCTGGACCAGGACATACATAGGTTTTTTACACTGTATAAACTTCTATTGGTACACATCATTACTAAATATCTGTTCTTTATCTTACAAAATAACACACTAAAAACATGCAAAAAACCTATAATAACTACATCTAACTCTACAAAA
This sequence comes from Protopterus annectens, assembly GCF_019279795.1. Classification (NCBI taxonomy): domain Eukaryota; kingdom Metazoa; phylum Chordata; order Ceratodontiformes; family Protopteridae; genus Protopterus; species Protopterus annectens. The sequence continues at coordinate 765,910,824 of NC_056749.1, forward strand.
CCTAACCAAAACATTCCCTACTAAACACTGGTAACTATCTACAGCTCTTGAACACATTATTTAGTTAACACAAATGATATTCCTTACATGCAAAATTACTATTCTACCTCTCAAATAGTTAACATATATTATTAGTTCTATAATTTGGTTATATTATCCTAGAATATGTAATTATCTTATTTAAATCTAACCTAAACAGACATATGACAGTACTCCTATTAAACAGTAATGCTATTGACTTCAAGATAATACACTATATGTTTAATTTATATTTAAAGCATTAAATTTGACATTGTTTATCTAATCTAATTCATTTAACATTGTGATGACAGCAGCATTGGTGAATACAAGTAGCATTAACTATGCTTAGCAGATACTATATTTAAATATATAAACAATATCTAAATAGCACAGTTCCCAAAACATTCAGAACCACATCAGAAAAATAACCTTCATTTTCCTAGGCATACCAGGATATATTATGTGTTTTTAATTTACTAACTATCCCAGCATTAAAACCCCTTTGTATCCAAACATTTACAGTATTAAAACACAATCTAAAAGCAGGAGAATAAATACTGCAGTACAGTACAATATTATTGGCACATCCACATTCAGGCAAACTACCTAGGAAAATAGAATAACTATGATAACTTTATGTTACTTCTACCATAGTAGTTACATGAGACATTTTAACCACTACGTTAATATTCAGTTTAAATCTTACCTGAATGAATTCACATTCCCTTTTACAGAAATAAAAGTTGAAACATACATTAAAAGTCCACAAAGCTTCGTTTTATGATCCCAGTAGCTTCCCCTTCTTCCATAGAGCTCTATCTACTTCCTGGTCATGAAATCTTGTTTTCGAATTCGCGAAGGGGAAACTATTACGTGGACGGACTTCCGGATGTGCCACAATGAAAGCGGACCCTCAGCAGCATCTAAAGGACTTCCTGTTGCCTCACGAAGGAACACAGTTCGTGGAATCTTTGTAAACAAGCTGGACCTGCAAAAAAAAACTAGTTAATTATTAACCAAGGGGCCTGGTGAAGAAGAAAGAACAAACAAAGGATTTTGGAGCCTCGAGGTATAGTAGGCATGGAATCCCAGTATCCACGTTGTTGTAAACAGACTGAATGTTCCAGTTAAGCTTATGAAGTTGGGAGGGATTTGAAAATCTTCAAAAAGGTAAGTTTTGCTTCTTTTTTTGTAGAACAGGAATATTTGGATCCATCAACTGTAAAAATTAATGTGTTAGTGTATTTCATCTGGAATTTAATATTCTTTTCAATAAGGAACTTGCAGTATGGAGCTAAAGCTTGTCTGGCTTGTCTTATTTGCAATGGTAAATCCTGTCCCATAGAAACTCTATTATTTTGCCACATAACATAACCTCCATTCTTTTTAACAGTTAGAATTATTTTATTTACATCCTGGTAATTGAGAATTTTGACATAAACCGGTCTAGGAATATTTGAGGCTTGTGTTTCTCTGAGAGCTCTATGGGCTCTTTCTATAACTATTTGCTTAGCAATATCAGAGTCCTTGAACAATGTTTCCAGTATTTGTATAATGGTAGACATTAAATCATTATATTGAATAGTTTCATGAATTCCTCTAATAATTATGTTGTTCCTTCTGGATCTTGCCTCCAAGTCCAGAATCTTGTTTTGCATAGATTGAATGTCCAGGTCATGAATATGTGTTTTTTTGTAAGCAATGTTATTCTGTCCTCATTTTCGGATATCCTCGCTTCTGATGTATCTATCCTTTCAAGAATTTGATTGCATGTGGCACCAAAAGAAAGTACCTGGTTTGAAAGTTCTTTTAAAGCTTCTTGTATGGGCAACAAAGCAGTTTTGATGTCTTCCATGTTAGCCAGCTGATCCAGTTTATTTGTCATTCCAGCTTTTAAAAGTTCCTGTTGTTTTACAGTTTTCTGCCTTTTGATTGTTGAATCTTTTTCTGGTGACTGCAGTGTTGATAATTTAGTTTTAGTTGTTGTTGATCCCATGCTTTTTTCCTCTTTTGACATCGTGAAACAGAAGTCAGACAGATCCTTTGTTTAATATTCTTTTCAGAGTCAGGCAGACAATCAGCTCTAATCCTGTGAATTTAATTAGTTTCCTTCTGTTCTTTTACCTCTCAGGGAATGTTTGATTGTAGTAGAATAGTTATATCCAACGATTAATACAAAAAATCTTGTAGTATAATCTCAGGGTTGATTTTTATTCCGAGTATCTGGAGAGCTGTAGATGTACAGTGTCTACAGAATGGCGGCCATCTTTGTCTCGTCATAAACTTATTTCCTAACAGCCATTCAGATGACTGCCAGCCATTATCCTACACTGAAATTTACAAACAACTAAATAGTCATCCTGTTGCTTCTTAACAATAGACAGTAAGCCACATATGGCATAATGGTTAAGGTATCACAGAGACAAGGTAAAGGGTTTGATTCTCATCTTTTACAGGGAACTTGACTAGGCTTAAACTGGCTCACAAGGGTATCCAACATAATACTTACCAATGAGCTGCATGGGGGATAGAGGCAAGCATTTTAAAATCATCATATCTACTCCAGCAGGGGAGATCATGGCAGGTATTTCATGTCCTTCTTTCAGTCATACTAATGTACCCTCAAACTGATTACCCAGTTTAAGATGAAAAAAAAACTTTAACAACATATATTGATTTGTATATAAAAGTAATAGGTCATCTGTGAGAGAATAGTATATTGGTGAATTAGTAGTTACATGGGTCAGCTGATAACCTGTATGAAAGGGAACAACTACAACCCACCATCCAATATGGGATTCCTGCCTGTACTGAGGAACTTGGTAAACAGAGTCCAACATGGAAGAAACTCCCTGTCATGTTATCCTAGACCATCAAACTTTTGTTCTTCATCTTTTGCAAGAGGACCTCAGTCAAATCAAAGAAACTGCTGGGGGCTATCCTCCATGTTTTTTGGTGCTAAGAGGATTATCAGCAGCATGTAAGTTAGTACAAAATATGTCTTTCTGGATTTTTGTTATATAGTGTGGGATTGATGCTTATAACTTGCTTCTTGAACACACTATTCTTAGCTCCCACTTATGATCTTTTCTGAAAGTTGAAAAAAACATTCTCTGCACTTTCATCAGGAATTTAAATTTTAGAAGACTTTTCCCTAGTTAGTGGAGTTGCAGAGGGGTCTGTGTGCCACATTTGGTTTAGTTTAATTATGTGCTGTGGTTCACACCTAAAAGTTATGAAATTGTTTTATTGCATAATTTATGCAATCTAAGCCTTCACCACAGCAACTTAATATAACAATTTCCATAATACTTATGTCAGCTGAGCAAATATTCAGTGATCCAGTTGTTAAAGTAAATACGTCTCAGACTTAGGCAATTATAGTGGCAAATCTACTGTTGATCTCTGTCTAGTTGTTGTTTGAAAAGTCAGACAAGTTAAATGAACTCCTAACAAGACTGGCTGTCTTATTGATTGTGATCAGCTACTACCTCTAAAGGGCCCTCTGTATGGATGAATGTGTGGACTTCCTCCCTTGTCGGATTGCAGATAGTGCCACAGTATCACTGGATCATGCCACTTGCATGTCACCATCATCCCAAGCCACAAGTGGTGCTGGTCCTCCATGAGTGGATCCTATGGACATTTAAAAACACATAACACCACTGTCAGTCCACAAACATATGTCTACACATCCTCCTGTGAGATACATACTGGTACATATGAAACTAATGCTCTACAGTATGTTTGAAGTTGTAACCTGTTATACAAGATGCTGAACTTGCAAACCAGAAGTGCATAAAAAGATGTATGCAGGTGGACGTTAGTCAATCCCTCCCTTCAGTCATGTAGGAGGGAGGCCTACAGTGTAAGTAATACTTTTGACAGATTACTGGTGCCTGGCTCGTTTCCCATCTAAGCCATTCTCAAGTGCACAGGCTCATTCCCCTGGCTGTCAAGCAATTCTAAAAACTCCTCAGTCTCTGTCTCTGTCAGATGTCTTTGTGTTGATGGTCACCCCCACCATATGAAAATGTCTGGCAAGGTATACTTTACTTTTCCATTGCATGGAGTATCATATTAGTAACTCTTTTCACACCTTTTATAGAAGCATTTACATCCTGCACCAGTCTGTGTCAAATCTGATCCTGGTTCTGCTCGTCTGCAGTACTTTTGCCTAGGAACAATTGTCCTGAGACCGTCATATTAATTTTAATATTCTAATATTAATGATCCGCTGAGGCAATACACTATATTTTGTTATATATTTTGCATTAATATTTTATATGTATCAGTTATATTTGTACATATTTTTGATTCTATAGCTTATCGTTATGCCATGGATATGTGAATATTAAACGTAGAGAAGTTTGATGTTTTCTTAAAGTGTTTAGTTGGATGTACTAGATTTATAGTGAACCACACTTTCTTTTGCTAGTGCCATGACGTTGAGGCGTAAAGGCTTTCAACAGCTTAGATTAGAAAGTAATTGAATCGTCAGACACATATTAGTTATTGTATACACTTTACCCAAAGCAGCTTTATTTTTGGGAAATACAATACATTTATTTAGTGCACATCTTGTTTGTGTGAAAGGGTTTACTAAGCATCCAGTGGAGTATTCACTTAATATTCAATGTATTAATTGTCATCAACTGCCTGTATCTGGAGTGCTTAGTGGTTGATGTATGGTTCGCACACAAGATGTGAATATGGGGTATTTTTTGTTTCTGAATGAAGTTTCCTAATGTATATAAATTATGTCTTGAAGAATGAATATTTTTAATATTTAAACTAGGAATTAAACCAGTTTTTTTGATGGCTAAATGACATATATTTGTAATGTCACCATATAGTTTATGTTAAACTTGAAGGTGAATATAAGTTTGTCATCATGATCATCCACTAGGGATCCTGAAACAATGTAACATACTTACCTGTTTGTGATGCTACAGCTTGGAATAATTTGATTGGTTGCTTCATGCTTTTTAAGTGTTCTGTAGATCAGTTTGTTTTATGGTCTGATGAAGCTACTTAATGAAAGAGCTTACCGTTTCTAATTAAACGTGATTTTTCATATTTTATGACTGTGGTTGCTCACTTCTTGCCAAGTTTGTGGACTGCATTTGTTTTATTAATTATTGGGACTTGTGTTCATCTCTGTAGCAGTCACACATTCATCCTCTCCGGCACAGTATTTCTTGTTTCTGTCATTCTACTTATTGAAATTAAACTGTTGTAACCCCATTACAAGACCGATGCATAAAGGAACCCAAACATTACATAAACAAACATAGCCAGAGATTTCTATAAAGTTAAAACATTCTAAGAGAGAAGTTGATAGCTGTTCCTAGGATTTGGCTGCAGACTTCTGATACATAACACTTTGTCTGTTTTTACCATGATGCTGTGGTTTCCTGATACAAGTTTAGAGTACTGAAGATACATTTGGAAGTTGCCTAAAATGTCATATTTTTAGAATAATCTGAATAAGTTCATGGTGACACTCTGTTTCAAATGCTCAGCATTTATTTTACTTATATAATGCAACATTTAAACCATCCTGTTGTATACCATTGTTGTCAAAAATACATTCTCTTTAGAGCTCCGTTTGATTTTATGCATGGTGTCTAGGCTTAGGAACCTTTCTAAGCAATAATTTAAGATAAAAGGATAACAGGTGCATTACAGATGTGCAGTCCATCGATTTTAAAATGAAAGAATTTGTACGTGGGTTACAGAAATTCTGATGTCTACAATGCATTCACTTTACATTGCCTTTAGAAAACTCACACACACACGCACACACATACACACACACACACACACACACACACACACACACACACACACACACACACACACACACACACACACACACACACACACACACACACACACACACACACACACACACACACACACTCATCGTGTCTCACAGGAAAGTGGCATAAATTGCTAAATTGAATCACTTACATAATACATATTACTTGTCTACAATTGCAATGCCAGTGTGATATGTTAAAAAGTAATTTAAGATTGTTTTGCTCAGTGTGATACATTTTCACTTACTGTCAAAAAATTCTATTGAAAATGTATTTGTGGATAGCAAGCTATGCTAAAGTTTATCAATTCCTATTTCCTTGTCTGTTTTAAGTTAATTTTGCAGTCTATATCTGTTTTAGCTGTTTTCACAGTCTATATCTGTTTTAGCTGTTTTCATTCTTGTTTTCCTGTTTAGGGTAATTTTAACAGCATCTGTTCATGCAGTCTTTTTTACTCATTATTACATTATTTTAATCAGTGTTTTGTTGTTTCCAGCCCTACATAAGCAGGAGAAAAGTGCATTAAAGCTCTTAGAGCCCGTATTCAGTAATTACAGTGAATAACTGCAATCATTTTGGCATTTAATTTGTCTGACTTCTGGAATGAAGTCCACATCTCTTTCTATGAATGAATCAGAGCTAGGCTACTTGAAGGAGGATGATTGCTTTAAGACAGAATAGAAGTTAAGTTGCTTTTCATTCCTAAAGTTTAATACTGCCAGCCTGCCAGTTCAGCAACAGAGCTAAGTGTCTGACCCCCCCCCTTACCTCACTCTTCTTTTTTTGTTGTTTTTGTTCCTGTATCATTCTGTGGCACTCCTACCCAGTTCCCCACATCCATGCTGGGTCTGTGAGCTACTTCTCATCCCCCAAGACTTCCTTTGATGTGAGCTGGGACTGGTCATAGAGATTAAGTGTGCACTGTGGGCCTCAGCCTTCACCATTTTGCCAGCATTTGTTTCTGTTATACTTTACCAACCATCCCCCCATAATGTGGCTGCATGGTGACACTTGATGGCAGGGCATGCAATGGGGCTATGTGGTGTGTCACCCTAACTCCACAGCAGCTTAGCCATTATGTTATTTAAATACTTTTGTCCAGCCAGTATATTCCAAAGATCCTGATCACTGAGTGCCTAGCCACCCTACTCAAGTTAATCTTTTTTTTTATTTTTGGCTCTTGCATTGCCTCCCCTCACTATAAATTTGCCTTGGGAAACTCTTTTGAGTCTCATCTGATTGCATTGCCAAGCATTGAGACATAGAACTGACAAGTTCCTCCTCTGAGATGGCGAAACTTTGACTCATTCTCTCTGTAATATCTTTCTGCCTGCTTAGCACGCAGTCCAATAAATGGAAGTATCATCCCCTTTTTCATATCTTACTTTTTAAATCTACAACATCTGGAACACAACTACCATTCACTGGAAAGTCTGCTGTGTGTTTTGTGTAATCTACTATAATTACATACATAACCTGCAGCATTTACTGTACTAATTTAAGCACCTAAACACTGGAGAAGACTAAAGGCCAGACTGCTAGATTCACCTCTGTTGTCAGCCTTTAAGCATTAGGTCTTCTAAGCCAATACCATAACTGCTTTATGCTCACACATAATGAACTTACTGTCATTAATTCCATCTGTGATAGCTGTAAATACCTAATTAATCTGGAGGCTTCTAAAAACTCACCCTGTCAGCTTCATAAAGCCCCACTACACTCCTTCACTAATCATACCAAAATGCCTTTTGCTGAAGCCATAAAACAACCACTCTCAAAGCCTCCTAGAAATTAAAAGATAAAGTCTCAGCAAAAGTCATGTCATTCATCCATCTTATTCATATATACCGTAAAGAGTTACCCTTAGCAAAAAGCTTACACAACCCAGGTGTCAGGGACACTGACAATCATTTCCTTTACTCTGTATTCTGATAGCACAGCATGTTGATACACGATCGCATGAGGATAATCAGACGGCTGCTGGTAATGGCAACAAGTGACCAGGTTTTGCTATAGGACAGGAGCAGACAATTGCCATCACTCAGCAAAGTCGAGGACAGAAATTGAAAGCTTTCTTATAGACCATTTCTGGTTATGTGTGTGTTTATGAATTGTTGCTAAGCATAGTTGTGCTACAGTAGGCTTTCGAAATAAAATGCTTTACTTTTTTTTCTTTAAGCAGGTAACAGTGATTGAATGTTGCTCACCAGGGGGCAAGTGCACAAAGCAAGAAACAGGAAAAAAACATATATAATGTTCTGATGAAAGTAAATCATATATCTGGTATAATATGTTCCACATTCCCTTCACACTGTCTGTCTGGCTTTGAACCACAGAGAATCTCTGTTAAGGAGCCAAAGGCACTGCATTTACAGCTTTTGCGACAGAAACAGTTGTACAAACTGTGTACATCACTCAGTCTTTAGAAATACAACACACTGCCTGGTGCAAAACTAGTTTCACTAATGGAAGTAACAAAAATGAAATTGTTCACTCTTTCCTTCACTTGTGAGACTTGTTTACTCTCTGCTAAGCAGGCACAGGCAAAAAGAAAATGCATACATAACAATTTATATTCTGTACACCTTGGGCAGTGGGCTTCGAAATGCTGCCAGTCAACAGTGCACTCTGCTAAAATGCATGTAAATGAGAAACACAAAGTAGAAAATTGTCAGTAGTAACAAATATAGGGGTATAATAGTGAAAAGGTAGGACTGTGAGGTTTGCCATGTATGTGTGTGGAACTACTTGATCATATGCTCAAAAAATATGCATTAACTCTGTCACACAGAACACTATGTGGATTTGAACGCTTGATTCAGTGCAAAAACAACACACACTCAGCTGTGTTTCTTGTCCCTTTTTACCAGCAGCACAGGACCAGATAAAATTGCTTTCCCCTTTGCTCAAACATGTCTAGATCAATGTGACATGGACAAATACTGAATGCTAATAATAGCCCACACCATAATAATGTCAGGTTGCCAACACTGCCAGCTATTTATTCTCTTTATTGTCTGAACACCTTATCCTCCCCTCAGCTTAACTTTAGAAATCCAATGTCATAGCCATTTATTTGCATCTTTATTTCAGTGTGTAATGTAGCTGATCAGCATTTCAGACACATTTTAAGCAGAGGATGGACAGTGTGCTCTTACTGCAAGGATATCAGTCTTGTTGACGTTGTTCTCATAGCTGTCAAGGTGTTTACACTTTTTATTTTAAGTCTACTTTGCATGATACAAACACTTCAAAGACAACAGTCACCTTAGTATTGCTTGTTGCTATAGCCAGAGCAATCAATAATAACTTGCAATCCATTAGCAGCTAGCAGTTGTCATTGCATCTCCCTGCAATCATAGGGCATGTACTTATACCATGTTTACATTCCCTGACCCAAGTGATTCTTTTGGTATTGAGGAATGCTAATGATTTCACACCTTATTTGCATATTCACAGTATTCAGAGGGGTGACTCTATGCTATAAACAGGTAATCATGTTGTAGAACAGAGTGTGTGTGCTGAGTCATTAAGAGTGTTTCAGGGACTGAATGTGCATATATAAATAGCAAGCACATGCTATATCTAGTGTCATTTTGAGAGTGCATCCAGAGATTGAACATGTATGAGTGTAATAACTAGTTTGTTAATAACTTTATCTAAGGTAAAGTATTAAGCCTCAAACCTGATGTGTTTGTACATAATAAAGCTGCTTGAAGAGAACCCATGGAGTCTCGTCTGTTGCATCCTGACTGGTCGAGCGACATGGAGTCAGAAGAGGGATGACAGAAACTGATATTCATAGCCATGACGTGCAGAGACAACAGTGAAGGTAAACTAAAAGAAATGAGCACAAAAACGAGCCAGAAAAGCAACAAAGGTAATGAAAAATTGCACGGACAGTTTGCTTTAGAAATAAGATGAAATGGGACATTACAAGGGCACAAACCACATTATTAAACAATTGAAAGGCACAAAAGGTTTATTAACCAAGCAAAATATTTAAGATTAAGTTATTTGATAAAATGATTGTCAGAAAAGCTCATATAGGGTCAGAAATTACCTTGGAGTTGCAAAATGAGCATGCTTAGAGCAAAATGGGCATGTTTAGAGGAAAAGAGGCACACGAAAGGTACAATGGGCATAAAAAGAGATTAAACGAATAAAACAAATATAATAAAGGGTAAAAAGGGTACATTAAGCATAAATAAAGCAAACTGGTATAAACGCAATGGACACAAATGAAATTCCCCAACACAAATTTATTCAATAAATAAAGCAAGGCAACTGCATGTTTATGGACAAAGTGTTGTGTTTTGGCATAAACTACTGTTTCGCATTAACTAAAGCCCTGGATATCATAACTAAAGTTATTAAAAGTATTTCAAAGTGTGTAAAAGTGCTTACAGTGTGTGCTTATTACTGTGCATTTACAACGGAGACTCTGTTAGTATGCAAAGTGCAATTATTTTTTGAAGTATGATTGCAGTACAGTCATTTCCAGATGTTTCTTGTGCTGGGTGTGTCTATTCACAGAATGCTGCCATCAAAGACTGTGTCATGCATGGCAAAGAGTTACTTAGTGAAGTACCACCATTTTGGTGAAGTTTCAGTGTGTTGTGCAATGTTTATTTGCAAAATGCAATTACTTTGAAATGGTTCTTATTCTGAGCTACTCCTGCCCAGTTCATTTGCATAATAAAGTTATTTGAAATGTTTCTTATACTGATAAATGGTGAGTTCTTATAGTACAGTGATTATGAGAGTATTGCAGTGCCCGAGAGACTTATTTCACAAACTTTAGTTATTCAGATGCTTGGTGTCCTATTGGACATAGTTACAAGTACTGACATAAATTTCTGGCATATGTATATGTGTCTATGTTCATGCATATTTGCAAAACTTTTCACTAGTATGTGTTAATATGGCAGATGAATTTCGAAAGCCCTCACCACTTGTATTTGATCAGAATATTGCAGAGAACTGGAGAATATTTGGGCAAGAGTACGATATTTTTATACAAGCAGCTTATTCAGCTAAAGATGAATGCACTAAGGCATTCATTTTATTAAACCTAGCTGGGGCAGAGACCATAGAAAGACAGCATTCATTTGTGCATGCACTAGCAGTATACGAAGGAGAAGGTGAAAACCGTCATATTGTTGTACAGACTGAATCAAGGGAAGACCCCAAGTGTCTGAAGTGCAAATTCAGAGAGATGTGTAACTCCCAGACAAATACTACATTAGAGAGGCATTTATTTTACACAAGAGGTCAGAAGCCAGGGGAAACATTTGCAGCTTATATAACTGACCTGAGAAACAAAGCTAAAATGTGTTGGTTTGGTGACCTAAAGGAAGAGTTGATAAAGGACAGACTTGTTTGCGGTATTAATAGTGCTGCTGTGAGAAAGATTTTGCTTTACGATAAAGGCTGTCTTCCAAAATCAGTGTTCATTTCAGCAATAATCACATCCGAAGTTCTTTTATTTTATTTAGTTATTCTAGTTATTTTAATCTAGTTATTTTATGTTATTTTATGCTATTCCTCCGATGTTGTTTTTGATGTTGCTTTTTTGATGTTGTTCACTTATATCTGTAAACTAACTTGTAAAAAGTACAAACAGAATTAGCAGAATGACAGTTTTATACACTACATATGACATATCTGAAAGAAGTATTTTTTTATGTATTTAGGGATTATTTAACATTTTATGTATATGGCTTATGAAAACGAGGAGGTATGGGTAAAAAGCACTTGCTATAACATGGAAGAAAGCAGTTATGTTACCCTTATATAAATAATTTTTCGACGTTGCACATTAAAAGTATGTTTTTTAAGTATTGAAATGCCCAATACTTAGATCAATTACTACTCAATATTAGTTATCATTCAAAATACTTTTTATATATGCATTTTTATAATTTCTTCTTTTCGTTTTTTTACACAGAAAGTATATATCATTAATGTTGTAATGAGAATTTTAATTAATATGGCCAGCCAATGTGTTTGTTATGTTTTATGTTTTGTTATCTGATTGACACTTAACACAGTTTAATTGCTTTCAATTGTTTTCACTGATTTTGTATAAAAGAAATGGTAAAAGTGCTGTTAATTGATTCTGATGAGGTCTCCGGTATGGCGATGAAAGTGCTAAATCCAGTTTTTTTTTTGCATCTGTTTACTGTTAGTTAATAAACAGTTCTGATTTTGGAACTTCGGATGTGATTATTGCTGAAACAAACACTTTGATTTTGGAAGACAGCCTTTATTGTAATCGTACCGCCTTTTTTGGTGTTAGTGTGTTTTCTACTTCATGAAAGATTTTGCTTTGTGACAGTGATTTAATGTTGAGCAAAGCTATAGAGATTTATCAAATCCATGAAGTTACAGAAAGGCACACAAGTATGCTTGCAAGTGATGAGTATGGTTTCAACAAGCTCTAGAGTAAATGTAGATAGCATGCAACACGTGGCAAACAGAAACAGGCCTAAGCACATGACAGCCACAGCCATTGCTGTTTCACCTGGAAAGCCACGTAGCGTTCCAGCAAGTTCTAAGAAAGGTGCATGCTCAGTGCAGTACAAGCATGAGTCAGCAAAATCCAAGTCCAACCTTATTGTTAACTATAGTAATTGTAGAGCTAACCATGAGTCTAAAAGAGAGAAATGTTTAGCATTTGGTCAGCAATGCCACAAGTGTAAAAAACAGAATCATTTTTAAAAGTTTTGGAAATCAAGTAAACCTCACAGCATTTTAAAGAAGGGTCACTCAAGAAAGCAGACTGATCAAGCAGAATTGCAGCAATCCATTCTCTACGTAGATTATGTCTCAGTAGTTGGTGAAAAGGCTAATCTAGTGAATTTGCTAACAAGAAATGAAGTCTTTTGTACTGTCTAGATCAATGGTAAATCCACTGAGCTCAAAGTAGACACTAGTTCAAAGTGTAATGTTATGTTGGCAAACACTTTTGCTAATGTGAGAGCTAATCAACAACTCAATGTGGTCAGTTGTATGAAACTTGTTGCTTATGGAGGTGAAGAAATTCAAACCGAAGGCTTCATGTTATTTGAACAAGCACTGTTACAAGTTGTTATTTTATGTAGTTCGAATATCTGTGTAGTCATTACTAGGTCCCAAAGCCAGTTTGAGAATGAATCTGCTTTCTTTTACCAAAGAAGTTCATCAAATAAGCACATATTCTAGTTCCAATTTCTCCGAAGCCATTTTCTCAGAGTATGCTGTTTTTGATGACAGGTTGGGCAAACTTCCCGTAATGTATTCTATAAGATTAGACCCAGAGATCAGTCCAGTGGTAAGACCCGCAAGAAAAGTTCTTATAGTCATGCAGGATAGAGTCAAAGCTCAGTTGGATAAAATGGTGCAGCTGGGTGTGAATTGTCCAGTTACAGAACCAACTGAATGGGCGGTTTCCATGGTAGCAGCTCACAAAAAAGGCTCAGATGAAATCAGAATATGTATTGACCCAAGAGATTTGAACAAAGCATTAAAGAGACCACATCATCCAATGCATACAGTCAAAGTAGTTGCAGCTCTAATACCAAATGCCACTGTTTTATTCTGTCTTAGATGCAAAGAGTTCATTTTGGCAAGTGATACTTGATCACAAATCATCATTACTGACTCCTTTCAGTACTCCATTTGGCAGATACAAATTCCTGAGGATGCCATTTGGAATAAATTCTGCACGTGAAGTCTTTCAGCATGCAATGGATCAATTTTTTCAGGATATCCCTGTGCCGTAATAGTAGATGATTTATTGGTCAGAGTCAATGGTGAAACAGGGCATGATAGAAATCTTAAGAAAGTTCAAGACAGAGCACATGAATTGAATTTAAAGCTCAATCTTCTGAAGTGCAAATTCAGACTACCAGAAGTTACATATGTAGGTAATTTATTTATCAGCACTGGCTTGCAACCAGACCCATTCAAGCAAGCAGCCATTCTCGAGATGCCAGTGCCAGATCATTTTCAAGCTCTACAACATTTTCTTGGTACAGTCAACTACTTAGGTAAGTTTATACCAGACTTCAGTGAATTGACAGCACCTTTGAGAGAGATGACATGCAAAAATGTTACATGGTCTTGGTTAGAACAGCACCAGAAAGCATTTGATGACCTTAAGAGGAAAATTGCCACTCCACCTATGTTAAGATACTAAGACGTGAACAAACCAGTAACTCTTTCTTGTGATGCTTCAAAATTTGGTCTCAGAGCAAGTATTTTTCAGGAAGGCAGACCAGTAGCCTATTCATTAAGAACTCTTACTCTAACTGAGATGCAGAATGCTCAAAATGAGAAGGAACTTTTGGCAAGTGTTTGAGTGTTCCTAGTTTCATGATTAAATCTATGGTCAAGCTATTCAGATTGAAACTGATCACCAACCTCTAGTTACTATTTTAAAGAAGCCTATGCATTCTGCTCCAGCTGGATTACAAAGCCTGATGCTCAAATTGCAAAAGTACAACTTCAAAATGGTCTATACAAAAGACAAACTTCTTTATACGGCTGATACTTTATCCAGATCAAGCAGAAATACAACAGAACAGTTTCATGCAGAGAATTTTTAACTTTGATGTAATGGAAGTGCATAATTTTTCTACCACAAGACTTGATGAGCTAAGAGGTCATACAAAGACTGATCCTGTATTGTAAAAGCTCAGCCACTACATTAATAATGGATGGCCGTCAAAGCACTCTAGTGTACCATCTGAAGTGAAAATTTATTTTCCTTACAGAGATGAGATGTTGATGGAAGATGGCATTATTTTCAAAGGTCCTAAAATTGCTGCTCCTGCTTTTTTTTACAACATGAATATATCCAGATTTTGCATTGTGGTCTCCCAGGTTACAAATCTACCAAAAAAAGTTTGAGAGAACTAGTATTTTGGCCTTCTCTAGCGAAAGACATTGATACACTATGTTCATCTTGTTCAGTACGTAATAGTACAAGACCGTATCTGCAAAAAGAACCACTTCAGCTAAGTCAAGCTCCTGACCTACCTTGATCAACAGTAGCCACTGATATATTCAAGTGGAACAATCAGCATTACTTGGTAATGGCAGACTCTTATTCGAACTGATTTGAGATTGATCTACTACCTAACATCCACTGCTATTACTAAGTTGAAACATCATTTCTCAGTCCATGGAAGTCCACATAAAGTTATTTCTGACATTGGTACTCCATTTACTAGTCAATTGTTTCAGAAATTTGCAAGAGAATGGGACTTTGTACATGTTACTAGTAGTCTTGAATATCCACAGTCAAATGGTCTAGCTGAACGTGCAGTGCAGAGTGCAAAGAATTACTTGAGAGGTCAAAGCGTGATAATATTGATGTCTAGTTGAATTTACTTAATCCCAGAAACATACTCTGTGACAATATACTTGGGTCAACTGCTCAGAGACTTCTATCTAGGCAAACCAGAACATCATTGCCTATCAGTTCCAGTTTGCTGGGGCCTAAAGCTAAGAACAACAAGACTATTAGATCTCAACTACTCAGAAAGCCTTCTTTCCAGAAGTCCATCTATGACAAATTGAGCAGACTTCTTTGTCCATTAAAAGAAGGAGAGACAATGAGGATCCAAATGGCGAAAGGTTTTAATCAGATTGGTCAAGTTGCAGGTATATGTACAACCAAGATCAGGTTCCTATTATGTGATCCAAGTTTTGAAACTTCGAACACGACAATATCGAACTTGTCTGTTCAAAGTTTCAAAACTTCGAACACCGGGAAAAAAAAAAGATGCAACAGTAAACTAACTGTTGCAAGCAAGGGGGCGAGCCCCCCCTGGACCCCCCACATGGGAGGAATGGGTCCCTCAACACCCCCCGCTCTTTAAATATACCAACTCAGAGATCGCACTACAGTGCAATAAAGGGAAATATTCCATTTCTGCACTATAGTGCGGTCTCGGAGTTGGTATATAGTATATATATTGGTGGGGGGTGCAGGGAGGCTTGCCCCCCTACTTGCAACAGTTAGTTTACTGTTACATGTTTTATTTTTTGTATTTACTATATTCAAACTTCAGCAAGTTCGACTATATGGTTTCAACCATATAGGGTTTGAACTTGTTGAAGTTCGATCACGTAATAGGGACCTGCCAAGATCCTACTTCGTAGAATCTGAGGGTGTGGAGTACAGGAGAAATCGCAGACATCTTCTTCATGTATCAGAATCAACATTGCAGTATCATTCCTGTGATACAGACTCTAGATCTCAGAGCAACCTAGACAATGTTCCTGTTCCAGAACGTGTCCTAACTTCTAATTCCATTTCTAATGATACGAAAAAATGGAAAATACTGCCAATAGTCACCAAAACCAAAAGCAAAAAGCAGTATCCACGATAGAAGGCTCAAACCAGTAAATTTTAAACAAATTATCCAAATTTATTTTGAACGCACACAGAGATACTTGTATAACATAAACGCCTTCACCATACATCTATTTGCGTTTTCGTTATGAAAATGACTTCATCAGATGACCAGCATACCCTAAAACGTTTAATTTATACTAAAACACATCATTGTCTACCAATAAAAATTCACCATTAATTAATTAATTAAATATCTTATTGTGTGAATCCTTTTCTAAAAAAATATATGTATGTAAACTCCATTTCCTATTAAATATTACTAAATATATTCATTAAATTTATTAATATTATAAATGTATTCAATTAAAAACAACCATTGTTTAAAACATCCATTGAAATTAAGACATTTAAAACCATTTATATTGCTTGAAGGGAAGTGATGTATCTCATTCACATAAGTTTAATCTAGTCTTATTATGTATGGAACAGTGCCCTCTCCTGCCCAATCTTGTTTATTACATTCAAAGTTTTGCAGCTCTCATTTTTAGTAGAGGTACTATGGAAATACAATCATTCAAACCCGGTGTTTTATCAGCTTCTAAAGTGATCTGCCACCACAGTTCTCTAAATTCAATTTTTTCTTCCCATAATCCCCCTCTACTATCACTTTTAACCTGTTCTAAAACTAAAAATTTATATTTGT
>NC_056749.1:765928220-765945720 GCF_019279795.1 Protopterus annectens
AGGATATCAGTAGAGCGATGATAACGCACACAGGTTCAGTGTATGTGTTCTGACATTAATGAGGTAGGCTATCACTAAAGCGATGATAAGGCACACAGGTTCCCTATATGTGTACTGACATTAATGAGGTAGGCTATTACTAGAGTGATAATTACAAACACAGGTTCAGTATATGTATACTGACATTAATGAGGTAGGATATCAGTAGAGCGATGATAACGCACACAGGTTCAGTATACGTATACTGACATTAATGAGGTAGGATATCACTAGAGCAATGATAACGCACACAGGTTCAGTATGTGTATACTGACGTTAATAAGGTAAGATATCACTAGAGTGATAACGCACACAGGTTCATTATATGTATACTGGCATTAATGAGGTAGTATATCACTAGAGTGATGATAAAGCACACAGGTTCAGTATATGTATACTGGCATTAATGAGGTAGGATATCACTAGAGCGATGATAACGCACACAGGTTCAGTATATGTATACTGGCATTAATGAGGTAGGATATCACTAGAGCGATGATAATGCACACAGGTTCAGTATATGTATACTGGCATTAATGAGGTAGGATATCACTAGAGCACAGACAGAAATTAGAGGAGGAGGAAGGTTATAAACAGAATGAATTGAGAAAAACATAAGTAAAAATGTTTTATTAATGGAGAAATTAGATAACAGTAGCTAGGTAAGATGATGAGGTAAATAAGGAGGGTGTGATACTAGAGAAGGATTAGGGATAGCAGTCATTTGAAAGTATGAAACAGAAAGATACAGGAATAAGAAAGCTGAAAGAGTTAGGCTGACACACACACACACACGCACATATATATATATATATATATATCTATATATGGGTTTATGTCAGATGATCAAGTTTTCAGAAACTCAAAATCCATATGGTCGAGAGCCTATTATCGAGTTTCTGAAAACTCGAACATCAAACCCACCCCCCACAAAAATCTACCTTTTTTATATTTTTGCAGGGGGAAAGCCCCCCTGCACCCCCCATGTGGGTGGTTGTGCCCCACACCCCCCTGAAAATTATATATACTAACTCCGAGATCACTCTACAGTGAGGAAAAGGGTAAATTTCTCAATCTGTACTGTACCACAATCTGCATTCAAAAGCTTCCAATTTTCAAAAACTCAATCATATGGTCTCAACCCTATAAATTTTGAGTTTATGAAAACTCAATCAACTGATAGAGACCCATATACACACACACACACACACACACACACACACACACACACACACATATATATATATATATATATATATATATATATATATATATATATATATATATATATATAAGAAACAAGGTTTCTATTAGTTGCAAGATATAAAGCATGTAATCAGTGGTACAAAACTAAATCCAATACCACCAAACAAATATACCAAGAGCTCAGAAACAAAGCTAAGAAACAAATCAGGCCAGATAAAATAAAGTACTATACCAATATCCAAACTAAATTCCAAAAGAACCCTCAAAAATTCTGGTCAGCAATAAAAAACGTACTCCAACCAGGTAAAACAACTACTCCACAACCCACTACCTCAAATAATACAGATAATATAGCTACCCAATTCAATAAATTCTTTACCGAATCCATAGCAATCCTATCTAGAAAGCAGCCACCCTTCCCAATTCTAGACAGTCCAAGTCCCATAACGTTGAAACCACCTTTTCCATTCAGCCAATATCAACTAAAACACTAAAAAAAGCCTAGTAAACTGAAGCTCATTACTCTAGCCGCAAACAGTTTACCACCCCAATATCTAAAAATAGCAGCCAAAGCAATAGCATTCCCAGTTTCAATATTTACAAACAGATCTGTAGTTGAACACCAAATCTCAGCCTTATGGAAGGCTTCCCACATAATTCCACTTCACAAAGAAGGCAATTGTACTGACCTAGCCAACTACTGACTTATTGCTATCTTATCCCCACTGTCCAAAATATTAGACAGAATTGTCCACACACAGCTCATGCACTACCTGCAGATAAATAACCTATTAACTCAACATGGTTTCCATCCACACCATTGTACAAAGACTGCCCTGTTATCTTTTATCAAAACAATAACCCAAAACAGAAACAATCACAAATATGTATCCTCTATTTCCTTAGACCTACTGAAAGCCTACAATGTGATCTCCCACAGCAAACTCCTAACCACCCTTTCTTCACTAAACTTTTCTCAATCTGCACTTGACTGGTTCCAAGACTATTTGATTGGACGCCAGCAAGCAGTACAATGGCAAGGAGGTATATTACCCCTTCTACCTACCATCATATGTGTCCCCCAGGGCTCCATACTAGGTCCCCTCCTTTTCTTATTATTCACCAATAACTTCCACACCTCGGTCTCACAAGCATCCCTAATTCAGTATGGTGATGACTCCACAGTACATTGTGCTGCCCCTACTATCCAAGAATTACAAGTACTCACCCAAAACTTCTTTCTTGCAGTTGAAACTTGGCTAACAAACTCCCACCTCATCCTGAACCCCAACAAAATGAAACTTATGCTGTTTCACCCAACCAAACCTGCAACAGTCCCCTCTTCATTCACTATCGAATCTGTCAGCAAAACCAGAATCTCTGCCACTGTCCATACTAAGCTGTTAGGAGTTGAAACAGACAATAACATGAGATTTAATTTCCACATATCTCAAACCATAAAAAGTCCATACAAAAGAAATAGGTACTCTATAGAAATAAACTTTACCTCACAAACAATACAAAAGCCACGATAGGTCAAACACACTTGATCTCATCCCTACTGTACGTATCACCTATTCTCCCTAACCTTAGGAAATCTGACCTTGCAAAACTTGAAACATGTTATAACTAAATTGCTAGATTTGCAACCAACTAAAACTCGAGGTCTCTGTACTGTAGACCCCTCAGCCAGATCAACTGGCTTGAGTTTCCTCAACTCCTACTTTACCCCCAGCTAACCATGGCCCACAAATTACTTCATCAGAAAGAAAATATACCTGCCCTGCAAAATCTACTACAACCATACCCCAGTACCAGAACATTTTAGATTCAATCATAAATCCCTGATAAACCTCTCCACTGCCAATAATCAGTCTGAGGAATCCCTCTTCGATTTTATAGCTAACATCTGGAATACATTACCTCCTAGTATAATATCCACCACAACCTCACCTCACTTTAAACCTTTACTAAAAACTTACCTGTCCAAAAACTGGAAATGTCCATGCATGGCTCCTGACTAACCTACTTGTTCCTAATGCTGATGCTATATTGAATTCAGTCTTAATAACTGTACACATAAACACGAATGATATCTAGCACTATGTTTAATTACTCCATGTGTCTCACATTGTATATTTAACTGTGTCCTACTGTGTTTGTTATATTTTAATTGTACCTGTGTTGTATTAGCTTACTTTTACATGGCACTTTTCGCCACAGGCCTGCACTGAAAATGGACTTGTGTCCAGTCGGACTTTCGCAGTTAACAAATGTAAAATAAATAAATAAAATAATAATATATATAGGGAGAGAGAGAGCGACAGACAGATATTGGCAATGAAAGAGAAACCGAAAAAAGGTGGGGTTAGTCAGGATAGGGGCATGAGCATATCCATAAAGAAGTTTGGTGTTTTAGGTTGCATTTCAAATATTCTTTAGGCTGGGTGGGATGGAGTTCCTGTGCTTAGTGACATAGGTCATGTAACATGAGTCAACTGCACTGTTACGAGACTTGATTATTGTTAGGAGATGCTTGTTCTGTGAACAGAGATTCCTAGGAGGGAAGTAGTGCTTGAGGATTTTTCTAGTGATGTGCAGGTGTCGGGTTTGTGTATTAGTTTGTCGACCCTAAGCAGTTGGAAGTAGATAGGATAATTAGGTAGTTTGAGTCAGTGAAGGTGCTTCAGTGCTAGCCAGTGGCGTGAACAGTTTGGTAAGCTGGATGCAGACTTAGCTATTTTCTTGTAGTGAACCTCTAGTTTATTTTTAAAGTGGAAAGGTTAGTCAGGATGGGTGCTGCATAGAGAAGAGAAGGAAGAAGATAAAATGCTGCTAAAAAATCCTAGAGTAGTGAGAAAGAGTTTGTTTCTGTAGAGGAGGCCTAACTTTCAGTGAATTTTCTTAATGGCTTGAGTGATGTGATGATCATCTTTAACGCTGTCATTAATTAAGACACCGAGAAGCTTTGTGTAGGAAACTGTTACAAGTGAGGTATTATTTTCTGATGTAATGACGAAGGATTGTTTTGTGGTGCCATAGCTTTGGGTAAAAACAGCATTCATTTTTTTTCTTAGTATTTAAAAATAGTTGTTAGCCATCTAGCCAGGCCTCATCTGAGGAAAAGGAGTTCTGGGTTATCACGTGCAGTAGCAGATGACTTGTTGCAGAACATATGAGCATGGCATTTTCTTCATCTTCTACTATGGAGGCTTCTTTGGTAGCTATGTAAACATTATTACTGAATATATTGAATAGGAAAATACCTAGGCTTAGATACCTGAGGTATGTCAACAGAGACAGACAAAAAGGGAGAGAGATCTAGCTTTCATTTTATAGCCTGGAGCCTGTTGGTAAGATAGCTGTGGAACCAGCTGAGGGATGAATGGGAGATTCCTAGGGTGAATAGTTTGCGGAGGAGGTGTTGGTCTGAAACTGTTTTAAATGCTTTTAACATGTCCAAGAAGAGGAAGGATACTAGGTCATCTATGTTTCAATAACAGTTTGTGATTGAGGTAAAACTGAGCAGAACAGTAGTGGTGCTGACTAACATGACTTCTGCTAATATTTTAAAAAGGTTGAGGCAGTGGAATACCGATTGATAACTTTATATTAGGAAACAACGATGGTGCTGGAGCACTACTTAGAACGTTACTGGGATTTGTCATAGACATGTCATCAGAAACCATCTGAGTGCATTATGGGTAACATGCTTGGTATGAATATCCTGAATCATTTGATCTTCACCAGGCTAGAGACTCAGAAGAGGACTTTGAGAACTAACGAGCAGGAATACCATAGGGCAGAGGGTCTATCCCTTGCTGGGGAAGTGAGTCAATGACCTGAGGAGAAGCAGTGCACTAAAGGCCTTTTTACTTACTGGACTAGGTGACGGGAGTAGATTATCGACCCTTGGAGCTATAGATCTAGTTAAGGTGCAGTTCTCATGGTAGGCTGGGGATCATCACAACTACTGGGCAGGGGATCGAACAGGCTGATGACACTGAGGGATGCTGGGCAGTGTGAAAGGAAGGCTGTGGTCCCGGGCTCCTGTTGGATAAGTGAACTAGTAAGTCAAGGACTTCATTCATTGTTGGAATGAGGAGGTAGTCAGGGGCTTCTAATTCCTAGCATGAGGAGGAGGAAGTTTATTATTTGTCAGTAAACTGGGTTTTCTGGAGATTGTCACTAAAGGAAGAAAAGCCACTCCATCCAAAACTGTAAGAACAATTATAAACAATATCTGTAAATGGAATTTGCTTATTCTTAATTTAAGGGTGGTTAGTGGCTCTGGTGGACTGGCTGAAAATGTTCTGCAACTGGATTATATGCCTTGATATTTATTTCCAGGAAAAAGGTTTGTAATATTCAGACAGGTCTATGATATTTTTGTGGGTCTCTGTCTAGATGGAGTCATTGTTTGTTGTTAGTAAGTTGGATGGTTTGTTAGCTTGTTTATTTATGTTTTGATTATTGTGTTTCCAACTGCATTGTGACCCATTTTTACTGGAGATCAAGGAAGAAAAGCTCCAACAACTGCTAAAAGTTCTAACAAGTTGCTTCAGAAGTACCAAGGTAGAAGTATGCATCTTTTACAAGTTTTGTTTTTATTGTTTAAGTTTTTCTTGTAGAGGCAGCAGTATATACTTCACATTATCCAAGGTATTTTCAGTTTCAGAAGTATCACAGATTGCAGTTCTATAAGGCAAGTTCACTCTTCTATGTGGCAAAGGTAGAAAGTCAATATATCTGCTTTATGCACACAGTTTGCCACACTAACTCACAATGTGTTTATCAGAATATGCCCTTACTGCAGGATAAGCATAAAGCATTTACCTGGGTCTTTACTGTATACTGTGTACAGATTTTCAGTGAGATACAACACACCTTAAGCTTGCAGGGGGCTAATAAGGCATGGTGAGGTGACAGACAATTTGAAATACAGTGGCAGGTAAGCTTGTTCATTTCTGTGCCTGCATTAGTAACTGTGATTACCAGACTGGTGTAATGTTACTCCTGTTCCATTTTTGAAGGTTGCGTAGTTCATGATATTATGTTGCATGGTAAAATCTCTAAAAACTTTGATCATAACTATGGCTAAAATGTCCACGATTATGTTTTCCATTGAGAATAAGATGCATATTTTGGAAGAGAGATCAAAGGCACAATGTTTGAATTCCAGACTCAAAGATGTAATAATAATAACGTGACTCAGTTTCTTGAGAGGATGGAAAAAGCTTTAAATATCAAACAAATTAACTACATGTAACATTAATGGATTGAATTAAAAGGAACTCAACTGAATTAAGAAACAGATCAAAGCACTTTTGTGTAGAATGGTTACTGCAGCACTTGAAATGAAATTGGTCTGTCATGTTTTGCTTTTTTCAAGTTGTTCAGAACAAAACCCTCATAATTCTCTTCACGCTATAACCTCCTCACAATATTTTAAGATAAAAGTAACAGGGATCTGCTGGAAATGCTTGTAAAAAGAACTTGCTCTGATTATGTCCCTTTTCATTAAAATGATTAGTTTGTTTCCTGACATATATTTACTTTCCTATGTCTAGTCATTTCTCCTTGCAATATCTCCATTGTTATATCTGCATGCAGAACATATCGAATGCTAACATTTAATATATCTTGGGTTTATCGAAATGCTAACATACTCTTCTGAAGTTATTGCAGTATTTGACCTTATTTCCAATTCAGAGCATACTTGAAGTTTATTTACTTTTTTTTTCTTTTTTTTTTCAAATTAATGCAATTGATAGAGTAAACAAATTTCAGTATAACACAAAATACAATACATACAGACAAATCATTTAAAAGAGATAGACTTTTTGAAAAATTCACCAAGGAAGACAGATGGTTACAACTTACTTATGTCAAAGAGATTTCTGTTAAAAGTTATAGCACATCAGACTTCTGTATTAAAAAAGCAAACACAAACCATCCATGTAACACTTAAAAAATGCATAAGAAATTGATACACGTGTAGTAATCACACGTAGGTACAGCTTCTATTTTACTCTTTCATATATTTATATTAACATGGTATAAACAATTGGGCATTGTTTATTTTCAGTCCAGCCTACAAAGGAAATCATTTCAACAACTGTAAATTTTATTTTTACCCAACAGTGTTGTATGAAAGCATTTATTTTTCTATTTGTTTCCTGGATAGATAGATTGTTCTAAGAATACTTTTCAGTCGTAACCTGGGACACTTGCTTATCCAGATTAATTATAAAGTATTTAATTACATTTACTAACAGTTTGCACAAATATTGACATGGCATTTGAGTATAAGTTTTAATTTAACCCTAGAACAATGAAGAGGAAAGAAACGTATAAATTATTTCAGAATATATATATATATATATATACACACACACACACACACACACACACACACACACACACACATGCGTGTGTGTGTGTGTCTATATATATATATATATATATATATATATATATATATATATATATATTGTTTTTTATTTATAAATGTTTCCTATTGAAATATTGGTGTAGCATTGTATGCCTATGAACTATTCGAACTACAGATGTTTGAATAGTTCATGTCTGCAAGCTATGTAATCGAATGGTATATTTGCGAATGTACTGTGCATTTATTGATTTATTTATTTGCAGTTTGTTTACCAGGGGGGTCCATTGGGCCTTGGGGAGCTTGTTTTCAATGGAGTCCTGGGGAGAAAAACTCCAAGTTACAACTAGTTAAAGTAACAGTATTACAAATACAAATACAATACAATAAAAGAAAAGAAAAGTAAAAATATAATAAATTTTAGGTTACACAGAGCTACTGAGAAGTCATAGCTGTAAATCTACAGCAGTTAAAGAGAATTTAGAAAATAAAAATGTCAGACTAGGTCAAGTATCACAGTTTTAACAATAATCAAATGCCAGGGTAGATAAAGTATACTGTGTTACATGTCAGAGTAGATAAAGTGACATTCACAAATATAGCATTCGATTATGTACAGGGATAGCAGTACAGTGCGGTTAGGGAAATACATTCCTTTCTTCACTGTACTGTGATCTCGAAGTTGGAATATTTAGTTAGTGGTGGTGAGGGGGACACAGCCCCCCACAGGGGGGTGCAGGGGGAGCTTGCCCCACTGCATAAACGGGATGCTAGGTGTAGGAGTTAGAGAGTTACAGCAAGGGTGGCATTTGTTGTTAATGCCATAAAATGTCGTTGTTGACATTTTTGGCATTAACAGCTGATTCACGACATTAGGGCCGTTAGGTTATGTGGACTTTCGACGAAACAATTCGCTGTTAAGTACTATTTTTATTTATATATATGTTAATCATTTAATTGCAATTTCCTTCACAAAATTGTATCTGTGAAACACTATGCCTGAAGCAGTTAAATATAGTGTATTTTTACCTTCACTTGAAATCTGTTTGCTGACTCTGAATACCTGCAGATGGTTGGTTGCCTTTTGTATGACAGCTAGTCTAAAAGGTGTTTTTGTCATGGTAAAGGCTTCTTTATTTATTTATTTATTTATTTATTTATTAAGTTGCAGATTGAAGATCCGTTTCAAAGTTTGATAGCTAAAGATGAATTAAGTACTAGGTTATTCATTTGTTTATTTATTTATTGACATTTGATTGCCAGGAAAATCCAACTGGGTGTCAAGAGTCCATTTTCAGTGGAAGCCTGTGGTGAAAAAGCTCCACTTAAAGGAAATTAAAAAATTTCAAACACATTACAAAAGAAACAGTTCAAAATTATATATTTCAAAAATAATCAGCAATATTGCAAGGCAGAGAGATTTACTAAAAACATATAACAAAGAGAATGATGAAAAAATGCAAAGTAAAACACTAAATACAATCGCAGAGTCATTCTGGCAATTCACTGTATTAATAAGTAAAAGTTGTATGTGTAGTTCAAGTGTTACTATAAAGGGGGAGAGAGGCTAGGCTAGATTAGTATAAATGGGGAGGAAGTGACAGGAAAAGGTTATGTAATGTGGTGGAGAGGGTAGGATAGCCATGTGAAGATGAGGAAGTGGAGATGGATAGAGAATCTGTACAGATAGGGGTGGAGAAAAGTAGTCAATATTTGTGTTCAATCAGGAGTATAGCGTGAGCAGAGCACGAGCAGATTATTCAGATTATAGCATGGAGTATCAAACAATAGAATGTCTGTTCACGGTAAAATATCCTTTTAAGAACATTGGTTTCTGTGTCCACAAATGAACTAAACTTACAGATTCTACTAACAGCTGAGTGAAGCAGGTTTATATTGTAGAATGCAGTCAGTTTGCTTACATGGAGCCCATGTTCAAGTTTGGCTAATACATAACAGGATTATTTTTTTAGCAAAGTTAAGTCGTTGAAAGAAAATAACTGAATCTTGGTTTAGACCTAAATATTTGTCTTGGATAACTTGGTCTATTAAGATTTATTTAGCTGGAATAGTAGAGTACAAAGTGCCTTTATGCTGTTCCAGAATCATAATGGCTTACTTTTGGAACTAATATTTAAATTTATATGTACAGTTATGTCTGCAAGCACACAAGCTAGTGCATGTAAAATAATTCAGAAAATCACAAAACAAGCATTACTCTTGATAGTAATAGAGGCAGGAATAAAAGGCAACTGATTTCAAAATGTTTACATTATCAGGTAACACATTAGAAAACTGATTGTATGTGTGTGTGTGTGTGTGTATATATATATATATATATATATATATATATATATATATATATATATATATATATATATATATATATATATATATATATATATATATATATATATATATATATATATATATATAAAATCTTCTGCATGCAGAGTTAGCATAATCATGCTTATGAAGAGTTCAGAGAAGTCTACTGTTGAGTAAAAATCACAGAGAAAGCGAAAAACACCAGCTGCAGAAGCATAAAATCCAAAATAGTTTAATACTCCAGCACCTCGGCTAGCAAGCCTTTCGCAGTGTTAACATCACAGTAGCACAAGCTACACTTAAATAACAAATCAACAATATCAACAATAAAAACAATTATCAACAATATTTAATTCCAAATCTAAAACAACAACAGAAATGCCTTTTTGTACACCATCAAATTGTAAGCCAAAAAGGGTTTTCCTGAAGAGAAGCTACAAAAGAATCCTCTAGCCATGCACCACCCTTACATAAAAATTAAATCATCAATAAATCTGTTATAAAGAACAACATACTTATTAAAAATTCTAACTTATAAAGAAGTCCACCTAAGTCCACTACTGAATTAGTTACCTTGTAGAAGCCTTTTGTAGGACATTCAACTAACGTAATAAACAGACTAAATAAAGGAAGTTTCAGAATATTGACGTGTTATTGTAATTGAGAAAAGGAACAACAAAAAAGACAGTTGTTTCAAATCCTTCTCGGTTGTAAACGAAGTACTGTTGAAGGCATAGAGTGTCAGTGCTAAATGATGTCATGTTGAAGGAAGCAATTTCCCTGGAAGTAACAGAATCCACTTCATAGAGCCAACTCAGTACAAGATGTGACCCTTTATAAACAGTGAATATAAAATGATCGGTGCCAAATGAAACAGTGTGAAACTTTTCTGATTAAATGGCTTCATTGCACCCAGAGTTATCACATTGTGTAAAAGCTACAAAAGAGTCATGTAATTAATGGTTCCATCAAACATTAATCATCATTTAAGTAGTTTTAATTTTAGCGAGAACGTCACAGAGATAAATTCATTCAGGCCATTATCAGCTTCCAAAGTTACTAGCCTCTGATCTTAACTACCATCATTAATTGTTAAACTCCCTGTTCACAACAGCAAATAATGCCAATACTTTATATTCAAAATGAATCCCCCATCTTCTACATGACACCTATAAAGTGCTTTGCCTTTTTGTACATTTTCTATGGTCCCCCATGTATTGTGGCCATCAGCGCCAAGCAGCTAGCCTTTAACCCATTTGTTCTATCTGCTATAATGTCCACTTCAGCATCCATTGATTTGGGGAAAAACCTGACCATGTAAGCTATTATTCAGGCTGCCAAAGTGAATGATAAGCATTTTACTGATCTGATCCACAGAGGCTGTAAGGAGTCTATCACTAGCATCAACATTATTCATCTTTGAAAATGATAATGCAATGTAGTTTGCCATGGAAGCCTGAATTCCATCTAACTCACACTATCACCCAGCTTACTAATGCAAACCTCTAGGTATAAGACAGACTTTACTTACAGTATGATGCATAACTCAAGGGGCACTCACTTTCCAAGCTGTCTGCTGCATAATGAAAGAGCTTGGTCTGCTGCTTCGGCTCAAAGACATACTACCACATACTATTAAAAATGTATGAAGTGCTTGCATTAGTAACTATGACTCGTGGCTGGATTTTGAAATGTTCTGATACTTTCACAAAAACAAGTATTAGAATTAAGGTATTTATTAGATTCTTCCTTCTTGTTTGTCCCACTTGTACACATAGCAAAGTCTAAGATTGCTATGTTAACTGCATTCTGACAAGCTAATAAAATCACCATGTTATTCATGATAGAACATCACTAATTATAGTTTATGATATTACATTGAAAAATTGGGTAATTGCCATGCTAGAATGTTTGACATTATCACTAGACTTAGGTATCTTTATTTTTGGAAGTTTTTTTTTTTTTGTTTTTGTGTTATACATTTACCTATCACTGCCATGTACTATGCATGTTATCTACTTCTATGTACTATGCATGTTATCTACCATTATATATACATATATATATATATATATATATATATATATATATATATATATATATATATATATATAGTATCTTTACCTTTTTTGTAGTACTAACAAATTCTTAAATGACAGCTAGCTAGTATTCAGCTGCTGTTCCATGAGCATAGTTCTATATATGTGTTATATGTATATGTGTATGTATTTGTTCCCAGAGTAAGTAACCACTCCTACCAAAGTCAAGAAAATGAAACCAAACCATCCCCAACCCACCAAGGTGGGTGCTATGCTCTCTCACAGCCCCCTATCTAAATATTCCAACTCCAAGATAGCTCTATAGTTGGGAAAAGGGCAACGTTCACCTTGTTGGCCAACAGGTTACTTACCCTGAGAATAGATTTGGCTGTTCGGTCATTTGCTGAATTAAGTATTCCATGATTTCATGTTGATGATGTGGGATTTGATATTGTGGGTTTCTGATGTTTTCAGGTAGAACCATATACACACACACACACACACACACACACACACACATATATATATGTGTATATATATATATATATATATATATATATATATATATATATATATATTTAGGTTTACAATTAGATTTGTGAACTGCAGTTGATTGAGAGTAACAATGTCGACTTGCAGTTTTCCAAGAGGCAGTTCTGCAAACCCAAATACATTGACTACACTACATCACATGGGTAGTGCAGTTCAAGTATTTGAGTTCAGAGTTTTGAGTGGAGAGCACAGTTCAGTGAGGAACAAGGAATTAACCAATTTCCACACTGTACTGCATTCTCAGAGTTGGTATATATAATTTGCAGGGAGTGTTGGGGCGCAGCCCCCCACATGGGTGCAGGGGAGCTTGTCCCCCTGCAAAATAGTAAAAGTGATTGGTACATGACAGTGCATAACTTGCATGAGTCACCTCCTGCTATGTCGAATACATCGAACTATGGCAGTTGATGTATTTGGTTTCAAATTTCCTGCTAGAACGCTGCTGCAATTTTCAAGATATTGGTTCGATGTCAAGGCCAATCGATAGATGCAGTTTCAAGGTTTCAGTAGTAAACCTATATATATATATATATAGGTTTGTGTGTGTACACACACACACACACACACACACACACACACACACACACACACACACACACACACACACACACACACACAAACATTCACACATGACGCACATACATATTGAAAGAGAAGTAGGGGGAACAGTGTAAGTTATAGGCAGCTTGGTGGGCTGCTTGTGTGTGGCCTTTCCACACTCTTTTCCATGGCCCACCCAAGATGCATAATGCTGGAAAGTTGTTAATAATGCGGCATATCACAGTGGTCAGTTTACTAAAACTGAATGGTGGGTATGCCACTCCGCTACAAGAGCAGACAAGACCAGTCGGGCATGTGTCATACCATCTGTTCCACAGGGCCTGAATAAACTAATTGTTATACTCTTATAGTTATATGGTCACTAATTTTAGACATTTTGAGATTACACAGGATAACATGTGGTATTTGAATAAATAATAAATTAGGATTTCTGTGTTTTAGAGTCAGTATAATCCCTGTTGTTATTCATTCTACGTACTAGACCTCATATTTTTTCTCTGTTCTAGAGTCAGCATTAACCCTGTTATTCTTCGACACACTAGACCTCATATGTTTTCTCTGTTCTAGAGTCAGTGTAATCTCTGTTGTTATTCTTCGACACACCAGACCTCATATTTTTCTCTCTTGTAGAGTCAGTGAAATCCCTGTTGTTATTCTTCGACACACTAGACCTCATATTTTTTCTCTCTTCTAGAGTCAATATTAACCCTGTTGTTATTCTTCTACATACTGGACCTCATATTTTTTCTCTGTTCTAGAGTCAGTGTAATCCCTGTTGTTATTCTTCTGCATACTAGACTTCATATTTTTCTCAGTTCTAGAGTCAGTGTTATCCCTCTTGATATTCTTTCACATTTCAGTGTCCGAGAACCGCATTATGTCACTACTGCTCTCAAAATTCACAGTCAAATCATTTGTGGTATGATTTCACTTGCCAGTCGACTGCAGCTAAAAAAATCACTGATAAAAACTGATAAAACTCTTAAAAAGTTATCCTTAAATATTGTTAGGATGCCTAACAATATACTGCTTTTCCCACATAACCATTCATACATTGATATAATTGGGTGCCATGGTGGCCCACCATGGCTGCTTCATTTACTATCCTAATTTTATTTCCATTAAAATAAAGCATGTTATTCTTCAAAATTATGTATATAATAAATAAATAATATAAATGTTAAAACTTGCAAAAAGTACTATGATTCTTTAGGAAAACTCAGTATGAACACCATTTCATGGAGAATAGCCATATACAAGGACATCACATCTGCAACAACAATCAGTAGATAGTCAGACTTATCATTCATTTGTGTCACTTAAAGGTGGTTAAATTTCATTACAATAAAAAGCAAACAAAATCCTTAATAATATCCCTATTGTTTTCCACACAGGAATTTAGACACATATGTACGTAAGTATTTAATGGTTTAACACGTTATTCAGTTCATGACATAGTTTTTCTCAGCTGTGAATTGTTTTTTCCTTTGTGCTCTTTTGTTTATCCCTTAATGTCATACAGGGAAATCTGCTAAAAGTTTTGTTGTTTTGAAAATATAATACTCTAACCTAAAAAAACACATGTTTGTGATTACAACAGCCACATTTATTACCTTTAGTTTCATTTCTGTTAATGTCATCAATGCTCTATATTCATTTCATGTACTGCTGAAAATGGGTTCTTTAATAGTTTTGCCACCACTGTTATTCTATGCACAGCTTCAAAGACTGTGCTATTACAAGCATGCGATGTACAAAACACTCAGCTTCTTCAGTGTATCTCTTGCATTATTAAATACAAGTACTACTGTATGTCTGCAAGCCCTAGCCTCGAACCACCTCTTCATGAACATTAGCTCAGTTACAGCGGAACTAACTCTTTACGAAAGCACAGACTCGCAGTCCCTAACTACAATAATATTCTTTTAAATGTCTCCTAGAGAGATTTAAAATGTATTGTCAAATAAACATCTGAATTCTGCATTATCACCTCTTACATTACTTGTCAGATTCCTTCACTGCATTTTCTCCACAGGTTACTCTCTAATAGTGGCGGTGATGGCAGGTGAGCACACAAACCTCATGTTCATTAAAGTAGCTTACTGACATCCTTCAACTACACCTCTCCATTACTGCTGCATATTCACATCTGTCACCTTTACTGTCTTCGTTAATTAGCTACTAGGCATGGGAGATCTGTACCTCCTTTTCATTTATGCTGATCACTGATATTTATCAATAACACCTCTTAATTAAAGTTGATTGCTGTCATCCCTCAGTTGTGCCATCTTGTGCCACAGCATTTCTTATATTGCCTATACAGCCACATCATTTTTGTGAAGGCTACAATGAAGGAAATTCTTGACAATAAAAGATTTTTCATCATAGCTAATCTTCACGGTCTTTTTGCAATAAAGAGGGAGGAGGTAGAACACAATAATTTAAAGTCTTATTGCCACCATAATTAATAACAACACCCTAGTCTATAAATAACATTTCATTGCTGTTCTCAAAAACCTGCCGATTACATTATATTAATTCATTGTTCAGTGATAATTGTATTGTTCACAGAGGCTGGAAGGGGTCTAGAACTAGCATCAACATTACTTATGCTGACAAGTAATGATAATACAGTGGAATTTATAAACTGTGTTTGATAATTAGACTTGCCCAAAACTGTCGTTATTGCACAATCCTTCCTGTATTTACCATAACTCCTTTTGATGATCCTAGTCACCCCTTTTTAAGTGTAGAAATTAGCTCTGACATTTCAGAAATAGAATTGAGTACAATTAAAAGATAATGGAAACTTATTTTGTTAATGCATCAACATTATCATTCAAATGTTGTTCTTCCGGACGGCAATACTGAAGTAAATGTTCATAAATTTGAAGCTGCTCTTTTTATTCTTATTAGTCATGGGTCTAGTATTAAAATACACCAAAATAATTATATTCATATATATATATATATATATATATATATATATATATATATATATACACACACACACACACACACACACACACACACACATATATATATATATATATATATATATCACACACACACATATATATATATATATATATATATATATATATATATATACACACACACACACATATGGGACACCCAGAGTGACTGTGAGCTGAGTAGATAGTTTATTATCCCAGAGGACTGCATGTTGTCTGTTACCTAGATAAGAATTAAACCATTTGACTGCCTGAGTATCTAAGGAAAGTGATTGTAGTGTATCTAACATTAATTGATGATTGACCATGTCAAAGGCTTTAGAGAGGTCTATAAAGAGAGCAGAGGAAAGCAGGCTGTTATTTCGATTTCTATTAATACAGTCAGAGAAGGATAAAAGAGCAGTTGTAGTGCTGTGGAATGGTCTAAAGCCATGCTGGCAGTCAGCCAGTAGCTTGTTTTGTAGGAGATACTCGAGTAACTGCTGGTGGATACATTTCTGGCAGTCTGCCAGTAGCTTGTTTTGTAGGAGATACTAGAGTAGCTGCTGGTGGATACATTTCTGCATGATTTTTGCTAAAGGAGAGCGTATGGCAATGGGTCGAAAGTTAGTGAGTTCAGTTGAGTTACCACCCTTATGCAATGGAATTATATGTCAAACTTTCCAAAGAAAAGGGATGGTACATGCTATAATAGTTCTGTTTATTAAGATGGAAATAGGGTAGGATAGTGCACCAGCTGCCATTTGCAGATATTCAGCTGGGAGGAGGTCAGCTGATGGAGTACAAGGTTTAAGTTTTTAGAGAAGCGTATGGACAAGTGATGTTGGCACTGGTTGTAGAGTAAATGCAGGAGGATTATTAGCTGTTGAGAGTGGTGTAGTGGTACTAGCTGGGGATAAGGTATTTGCTAGTGATTTAACTGATTCTAAGAAAAATCTGTTAAATGTGTCTGTGATTTGGATGGGAGTGTTTTGAGTCAAGTTAGATGGGGTAGGAGATTTGGAGTGACCTGGATGAAGTAGCCTGTTGATGCTTGATGAGGATTTTTGTGGATTATGTGGTTGGGTTTGTTGGAGTTTATGGTAATAGTTTTTTTTTTTTTTTTGTCAAGAATAGTTAGTTTTTTAGTAGTGTTTGTAAGCTGTCTAAAGTTTTGATGGTCCATAGGGTCTTTTGTGTATCTCCATGTGGACCACATCTTATTTCTCTGTAGCATTTTGTGCCTGGTCCCTTTGGAGAGCCAAGGAGCAGGTTTGTTCCTGGTCCTCACTGTACGGGAAGGGGCATGGCAGTCAAGAATTAGCAGGAATTTGGAATTAAAGTATGAAACCGCTTCATCAAGAGGTAGGTATTTTAGAAGTGATCAGTTGCAAGCTTTGAGCTCAGCTAGGTAGCTGTCTGGGTTTAGA
>NC_056749.1:765955720-766037158 GCF_019279795.1 Protopterus annectens
TTGGCATATATGGGGGCACAAGCTGCCCCCATAGCCACCCCAGTAATCTGCTTGTAATATTCCCCTTGAAATGTTATAAAATTATTGTCCAGGACAATTTCAGTCAGTTCTAATAACAATTTCTTATGATCCAAAGATGTCTTAGAATATTTGTTAACACACTTCTCAAAATATTCAAAACCTGTGATTCTTGGTATGCACGTAAACAGATCTTTGACATCTATGGTCACTAGTTTAACTTTTTCTGACCATAAGTTGTCCGTGATTTTGCCCAGAAAATCCCATGAGTCTTGCACCAGATGCTTTTGGGTCCTGACAATCTCTTTTAATTGATTATCAATAAAAACTGCCAAGGGGTGGGTTTTAGATTTTTTAGCAGAAACTATTGGTCGCAGAGGAGGTTTCGCAATATTTTTGTGTATCTTTGGTATAGCGAAAATTTGGGGTATGTAAGGATATGTTTGTTTTAAGAAATAATATATTTCTTTCCCAATTCTATTTTCTATAAAATATTCCTCCAACCAACTGTCAATTCTTCTGTATGCTATTTGGATCTCGTTGTAAGACACGGTGGTGTAAGTTTTTTCATCCATCAATAAATCCATTAAAGCATTAATATAAGCTTGTTCATAATAAATTACCACTCCACCACCCTTGTCCGGTTGCATAAACCTAAGATTTTTCTCTTTCCTTAAATTTTCAAATAATGATAACTCATCAAATCAAATGGCAACTTAGGTTGAAATCAAATATTCCACCGGGGCTCAATGAATACACTAACATCAAAGCTGTCTTGATAGACAAGGCATCGAAAGTTTAAATTTGTCCCTACATTTTGATGCACCAAGTTTAATTGAATTTATGTTTTAATAATTCAAGATTATCCATCAAGAAACACAATTGAAAGTTGTACACTCGAAGCGCTAGACTTACATATTTAGTAGCGGATTACCTGTTCTATACCACCAAAAAGATTAACAAGATGAACATGAATTGTATTTATCTTGAAATATATTTTATCTTTTTGTAAGGGTAAATGTTTTCATTGAACTAAGTAGATACATTTTCAAAGTATACATATATATCTTTTAGGCACATTTTTAGGTGTATAGTTTCCACTGCTTGTTTCAACAGTCTTTATATATTCTAAGTTAAATAAATAATTAATTAAATGTAACAGTTTAACATTCACCTCAGGCACATAACTTTATATTAACTTTTAAAATTTACATTCATTGTAGTATAGTATATTTATAACTTTTAGAATAACACCTTTAATAATATTGATTTAGTTTTTACTCAATAGTTTAGGCACATATGCACTTTATAATGTGATTTAAATAACAGTTTTTGTTTTATTTATAAAAACAAACCATCTTGTTGGGCACATGATTTTGTTTGTTTATATCTGTGCCTTTAAGTTTGACATGTGATTGTTCTACTGTGTAAATGTCATTTCATTTTAAGGTTCAATTAGTTACTCATTTATCATTTAACTAATATAAAAAATTTGTATAAAAATCAGAGGCACCTAACATTTAGTATTTTGATGAAGTCTGCTTTGGGCAGACGAAAGCGCTTATTCTGTCGAATTTTTATTCTTGTGATTAAAGAAACTGTGGTCTGCTTACACGGAATTTTGATTTGTTTTTGTTCCTCATACAATACCACAACTCCTCTCTAGGCACCCTGTCATATGCTTTCTCTATGTCCACAAAGACACAATGTAATTCCTTCTGACCTCTGTATTTATCCAACAACTCTCTCAGAGCAAATGTTGCATCTGTAGTGCTCCTTCCTGGCAAGAAACCATACTGCTGATCACTAATTATCACCTCCCTTCTTAAGCTAGCTTCCACTACTCTTTCCCATAACTTCAAGCTTTGACTGATCAATTTTATCCCTCTGCAGTTACTGCAGCTCTGCACATCACCCTTATTCTTAAAGATATGTACCAAAACACTTTTTCTCCACTCCTCAGGCATCCTCTGACTTTCCAAAATTTCATTAAACAATCTGGTTAAAAATTCCACTGCCATTTCACTTAAGCACCTCCATGCGTCCACTGGTATGTCATCTGGGCCAACAGCCTTTCCATTCTTCATCCTCTTCATAGCTGTCCTTACTTCCTCATTGCTAATCTGTTTCACTTCCTGATTCACTATCCCCACATCATCTAGCCTTCTTTCTCTCTCATTCACTTCAATCATCAGCCCTTTAAAGTACTCTTTCCATCTCCTCAACATACTCTCCTCACTTGTGATTATGTTTCCCTCACTATCTTTTATCACCCTTACCTGCTATACATCTTTCCCAGCTCTGTCCCTCTGTCTATCCAATCGGTACAGGTCCTTTTCTCCCTCTTTAGTGTCCAGTCTCTCATACAACTCTCCATATGCCTTATCCTTAGCCTTCGCCACCTCTCTCTTTGCCATGCATCTCATCTCCTTATACTCATGAATACTGTCTTCATCTCTTTGACAATCCCACTTCTTCTTCACCAGCCTCTTCCTCTGTATACTCTCCTGTACTTCCTCACACACACACACACACACACACACACACACACACACACTCTTCATATTACTCACCACCAACCCTCGGTTCTACATAACGTCCTTGATCCTCCCGACTTCCTTGAAGTGGACCAACAAATCCTCCCGAAGTCACACCAACAAATCCTCCCGATATCCTTGACCTTCGCTTCTACATAAAGTCCTTGATCCTCCCGACTTCCTTGAAGTGAGACCAACAAATCCTCTTGAAGTGAGAACAACAAAACAAATCCTCCCGATGTCCTTGAAGTGTGAGACCAACCAACAAATCCTCCCGCTTCAGCGACGGCCAGCATAACGCTTGCATCCTCCCGCTTGAAATCGCATTTGAACTGACATGTGTGCGGTGAGCTCCATTCCAATTGGCTGACGTCATCGTGCACTAGTAAAGCGCGAAAAAGAAACTTTTAAAAAGCTACCCCCCTTCTAAATAAATTGTACTGAAATCAGTACAGTGCATATGCCTCCCGACATCCCTGGTCAGGGGTGCAGAAGCACAGACCATCATATTAGGGGAAGCAGAACTGAAGTGCCCTGCAGAAATACTCTAAACGTATAACAGTAATCAATGAAATTCACTTCTATTCCTTTTTGAAATGATAGGATTCACAATATCTGGTTGCTCACTTCAAATAGGTATCTGAATAAATCAGTCTGTGCTTCATTGTTCACACTTGAAAAGCACCTGCTACTACTTTTGACTGACATTCTTCATTCATGCATTTTATTGTTCAGTGTGATATTACAGGACATCTAAGACTATGTTCAACACCAACACGTTGAGCAGTGTTCATGATGTTATTATGGCTGGTATTTATAGTCCTGCAGTTCACATATACACTGTAGGAATATGTGAAGAGTGCTGCTGGTCTGTTACATAAGGTGGCTAAGCATGAATGAATAGAGCTGATTCCAGATAATTGTACTGCTCTAACAAAACACTCTCAATAGCTTTGGCAATCTGTGAAGCTGCAAAATGGATTTATACTACTGTGGTTGTGTGCAGTGGAAACCACAAGTCTGTAATTTCACAGCTGCATTCAGGCATCGTAACCATTTGGAAGCAGGTGCAAGCCTGTGCATATTTTTCCTTAAATTCTGAGGAAAGTGGTGTTCAGTGCAGCTCCTTGCAGTAACCATAATCAGCTATAATATTTTATTTATTAAATATGCTGCATCTTTATTTGGACACCCTGATTGATATTTTATTAGGAAGGAAAAGGGAAAATAGGAAAGCTGGAAATGAAGGAGAGATAAAATAAAGAAAACACTGAATGAACATTTATGGATGGTTGTGCTGTATGAGGGACATTTTTTTCACAACATAGACAACCCATTTATTTGCAAATTTTTATATACAAGAAGGAAGTTGGCAATGGAATAAGAGAAGAGGGTTTAGGAGAGAAGCTTAAGGAAGAGTTAAAGAAAAGATGAAACATAAAAGAAAGACAAGACAGACTGGAACACTACTGTGGGTTGACTTTGGTAAGGAAAACAAGGCATGTACATGTCAGATGCATATTAAAGCTGGAATTGGAGAAGGCCTGAATCTTAGGTTACACCTCAGTCTGCAGGACATCAGTTAGGCCCTTCTGCATTGCCCTTGAGAAGGGATTCCCTGATGTTGTGGAATGAAGGTCTCCTGTGCCTCAGTGGTTTGAGCCAATGAGGTGAACAGGTCTTGAACTACCTTATGAGGATTTTAAAAAGGCTGGAGGCACCTCTCCTTTGCCCACCCAAACACTCCCTCTTACAGGTACCAAAGCTCTTGCTGATGGCAATCTTCTGAGATGCTATACAGTAGGGTTCCTAGGGTGGCCTAATGGTTACAGTGTTTGCCTTACAAACGCAAGGTGCAGGGCTTGAGTCTCACAAGGGATAATTGACTAAGCTTAAAATGGCTCACAAGGGCAGTTAGCTTAGTACTAACCTATGAACCTA
Organism: Protopterus annectens; assembly: GCF_019279795.1. Lineage (NCBI taxonomy): Eukaryota > Metazoa > Chordata > Ceratodontiformes > Protopteridae > Protopterus > Protopterus annectens. The sequence goes on from NC_056749.1 coordinate 765,960,217, forward strand.
TATGAGAATATCCCTAGGCAGGCAGTCAGGGGGTGGTGGTAAACATTCCCTTACCAGGGAGGAACACAGCTGGACTGCTTCTGGGATATGTGGACCCAGGAAAAAAGAAACATAAAAGGAAATAAAAATAATTAAATAAATAACAAAAGAGAGAGATGAAAATATGGAGATAAAAAGGAATTGCAAGTACTTATTAGATATGTAGTTTTCATGTTATTATTACTATAAACAGCACTCTTTAATCTAATTTTCAAACTGCCACTTACATCCTTCCTACTGTTGAATGCATTCTTGAACTTTTACAGTCCTGCTTATTAACTTATGTATATCAAACAATTCTGTTTCTTAATGGACTACTGGCTACATATGCCTGATTTTTATGCATGTAAAAATGTCCTCTTGTAATACAGAAATGGGTCGTACTGATTTTCTTAAATTTTTCCCTACAACAGTTCATTATAAACATTGTACTGCTGAAATTAATGTATTATTTTGAATAATAATAATAATAATAATAATAATAATAATAATAATAATTGTTCTACTTAAGACCACCTTTGGTCAGATGCACCGATCTCCTCTGTGCCTGGCTTCGAATGTAATCACACTCCCCATCAGCTCTAGAGATATTAATAAAAAAATAAATAAATAAAATCAATGTTTTTAACCCCATATTGTGTGTGATCATCGTGTTTGAGTGTTTTTTCAGTTAATAAGTTATTTGTAAGTAATTCTACATGATGTATGCAGTCATTGCAATATGTCTTCCAGAATGTAAATAGTGCCTTTATGGACTAATGAAAAATGGCATAAACAATTTTCTAACATCTTTTGTTTTCCTTCTTGAGTCTTTGGTGGTTAAATTGAAGAAAATGGTTCAGCCTACAACATTCACTTTTTGATACATTTACAGGCATCAGAGTGGGTACTAATAATGGGTGTGGGTGGGTTAACCAAATTTAGGAGACAGTCAGTTTTATGAAGGAAGAAAGGAAAAATTCCTGCAATGACAAATAAGTTTGACAATACAATAACTGATCATTCTGCTTTGAAGTCTTCACATCACTGTTTGACTTTGATAACTTAATGTTTTAAAATGGTTTCATATATAATTTTTAAGTAATGATTTCATACACCATTGCAGAATGCTTGAAGTGAATACGAGTTCATACATCTGCTGGTCATACCCCACCCATCCTGTTCTACTTAGGTGTGCTGGTTGGCTGTTGTCAGCCATTTTGTCATCACAGGAATCACCTAGAAATCTCTAAATAAATTACAGAAATGTGCAAACTTGGCAATCACCAAATGGCTTTTTACCTTAGAATCTCATAATGCCGGTAAGCTAATGAACATTAGCATTATGTGTTTCACATACTATTAATACTTTAATTAGTAACATGGTTACACACATAACACAGTTCTATTCATAGATATGTATGCACACATATATGAATATATGGATATACATTCATACACAAACCAAAAAAACACATACATTAACACAACCCTACCAGTAAAGTTACTGGTACATTTAAATAGTGCTTTTATATGTGTGTATATATATATATATATATATATATATATATATATATATATATATATATATATATGAATAAAGACACATTCATACATAAAATGTTTACATTTCTTTTATATGAGTATATATATATATATATATATATATATATATATATATATATATATATATATATATAATAGATATGCATATATGAACTAGCTGTACAAGAGATTAAAAATGTACTTACTATAAAACTCTGGTCTTCTCTGTCAGTCTTCTGAAACCCATGCAAAAAAAAAAAAAAGAAAGAAAGTCAGCATACTGCATGGCTGCGGCTACTCTGCCTTACAAATGCACTACTCACTTTAGCTCAGTTTTCTGTAGTGAATTTACCTAGATTTATTAATTTTACTGAATTTTTGAATGTGGGAAGGTGTTACAGTCATTCTACTCTGCTGAACCTTCTGGAATCTGACTCGCCATGCAAGTGGTTTGCAGGGCTGATGTCTGCATGCCCTATTTGGCCTGAATCATTAAAACTGCTGAAGATTCATCCAGACTGCTGTAGCTGTTTTGTCTCTCAAATAAACAACAAAAGTAGAATGTGTAGGAAAAGGGACAACAGAGCTGGTATCAGCATCAGATTAAGAAAAGCTTCACTCACATCTGCAATTTCTTTTATGCTGCTGGCTAACGTAAGATCTCTGGATAGCAAAATGGACATTATCAGACTGGACATTAACACAAACAGTACGATAAGAAACAGCTGTATTATTATATTCATGAATACTTGGCTAAATTGAAATTTATTCTCACTTCCTTCTCTTTTCACTTCCTTTACTCAGCTTTGACTATTTCTCTCCAATCCCCTACTAATTTCTCTCCCTCAGTTAACTGGCCCTACCTTCTTTCCTTACTCCGCCCCTTTTCTTATTTTTCCACTCACACGCTAATCTCAAACTAACTGCTAACATAAGTTTGTTAGACCTGCATTAGGACCTCTACAACATCCCCCAGTCTACTTTTCATTATATTCTTATTACTCACCTCCTACTAGAGTCGCTGCATCTGCCAAATGACCCATTTTTTGTACAGCTATGCTCACCTGTTTGACCTTATTCTATTATCCTTTACTTGTATGGACTTTAATTCTACTGTCAAAACCAGAGAATTAATCACTTGCTGGCTGTTTTCTTGTTACTTGTACAACGTGTACAGTGACTGTATTACTTGTTTATTTGTGCTTTGAAATTTAATTAAATTTGTACTGTGAAATTTCCAATTGTATATTTTCTACTGTGGAGCTCTTCTCCATGGGCATACACTGAAAAGAGTGCAAGCTCAGTCAGATTAGCCCAGTCAACAAATGTTTTATAAATAAATAACTATCAGCGACCAAGCTGTTGGAATAGACAAATTCTCCTTATTCAGAGCAGACAGGTTACAGGCTCTCAGTGGCAAAACAAATGGTGGGGGAGTCTGCATACACATCAACAAGAGCTGGCATAACAACAAAGATGTTGTTACTAGACATTGGTCAGCTGACACTGAATACCTTACAATTAAATGGGCATGACAGCAATGATGTTTGTTACTAGCCATTGGTCAGCTGACATTGAAGACCTTACAATTAAATGGGCATGACAACAATGATGTTGTTATTAGCCATTGGTCAGCTGACACTGAATACCTTACAATTAAATGGGCAAGACAACAATGATGCCATTACTAGCCTTTGGTCAGCTGACATTGAATACCTTACAATTAAATGGACATGACAACAATGATGTCATTACTAGCCATTGGTCAGCTGACATTGAGTACCTTACAATGAAATGTCAGCCATTCTACTTGCCCAGGGAGCTTTCAACTATCTTTATAACTGCAGTTTCCATACCTCCAAGTGCAAACACTAATGAAGCACTAACTAGCCTATACCAGTTAGCCTATGATCTGCAAAACAAGAACCCAGAGTGTATCAATATTTTAGCTGAGGATTTCAATCAGCCCAAACTGGAAACTGTTCTACCAGACTACCAACAGTATGTAAACTTCTCTACTAGATGTGAAAACACACTTGATCAAGTATACAAGCCTGAGTAAGCAGTTTAACTGTGAAAGTTCTGGTTTAAGCACTTGGGCTTCAGGCCAGTTATTTTACATTAAGAAGGTTCATGGTCTGCACTCTTGTGGGAGGAGAGGCTGGACTCTGCTCTTATGAGCTGGGAACTTCTGGTTAAAGGCTTATAGTGCCTGCATATTTGAACTGTTTCTTACTGAAATTGGTACACCTTCTTTGATGTAGCATAGACTAGATCCAGGCCTGCTGAATCTAGCTTTGTTTGTATGCTTGTTGTTTGTTTGCTTGTTATTTCCCTGAAATGCTAATTACACCTAAAACGCGGCTTTTCAGCGCTTCTGTGGATCCCTAGTTATATCTGCATTGCTTACTGTACTTATTTCCTTGCTTCACTTGAAAGAAAGTTACTGTTTGTCATTTTTGCATTTAAGTTACCTGTAACACATTGCATTTAAGTTACGTGGCACTTGCTCACTAAAGCAATTATATAAGTAAGCACTAAAAAATTAAAAGCACTACACCTTCACAAATTCCCCTTGAGTACCTTGTTCCCCACTGGCCCTTTTTTTCAATTATAAAGGAATTCCTAATACTATTCTAGCATGTCCAAAGGTCAGTTGTCAATCTCCTCCCGGTCCAGCTGGTGAATCTGGGAATCTTGAGGCAATGTTACAACTGCCTCATGTACACAGACAACCCTCTCCTCCTCCCAACAAATTCCAACACATGTGAGAGATGCAACCATATAGCCAAACTGGAGGCTAAGCTCTTCAACTCAGTACTGGCGTAACCAGTCAGGAGGAGAAGGAAACCACACTCACTACAATTCCAGTCTCACATAGACCTACCACGACAGCAAACCAAACACATAAACACACAAAACAAACTCGGAGGCTCTAAATAATAATCTGCCTAAGCAGCAGAGACCTCCAAAGCAGACACCTAAGCAACTACAAGACAATTGTTCAAATAGTCATAAACTTAAAACAATTGCTATAAAAAAGGTTGTGTTAGTATATATTTATTGCTAGAATAAAAAGTTGTTTTACTATGTCACAAACACAGGGATAAGACGCAGACTCCACACAGAAGGCACTTATTGATGATCAGCAGGGAAAGAAAAGGCAAGCTACCTCTCTGGAAGAGCTGTTAGAAGAAGTGGGGACTGCGCAAATTAAGTGATACCCAAAGAAATACATGCATAGATAATAAGATGGGACGTAGTCCATGGTCCTTATGCTGTGTGCTGTGCAGAATCCTTTATGAGAGCTGTTGAGGCCAGAGGTGTTAAAAGAATGTTTGATGCCTGGAGTTTAACATATCTCCTCCTACCCTCTCTGCTCCTCCCTGCCCATCACTGGGGAAAGCAACATTTGTCAATGCAGTGCTTTAATTGTAAATGGTCCTCTGAAATGACTGTAGCTGTGAAATTTTGTATCACAATTTATAACGGTGCAACACACTTTGTTAGCATGATAACATAATGTTATTGTAGTGGAGCTGTGACATAAACTGAGTTACTCCACTTTAAAATATCTGCAGAGGTCTACATTTAACATACTAACAAAGGAAATTGAGATTTGCATTATCAGCAGCACTGCATTAATGGGAACTAAAAATGCCCTATTCAAAGATGCCTGGGGGCTCGTGGTGTCTTAGCTGGAACTGTGACATTACAGTAACAGTGCACATAGGCACATCATTTCTAGAAATCCGCATTTACTACTGTAGTACTTGTCTAGCTGGAGATATGGCATTCTGTTTTGCACTTTGTCAGATGGAAGAGAGATCATTAACAACATAAAGTTATTTTGTGGCAATAAATGTTATTCTGCTCTAACTAAGCTGTACCATTCTGAGCAGAGGTGTGACTTAAGGGTGGGCATGGTGTCCCAAATGGCACTATGACATTTTGCATTGCTCTGTAGCTGTGGATATGTGACATAGGATGGAGGCCCCTGTCCACATGATGCCATACTTTGTAGCTTAGCTGCTCTCTCACTGGCCTTGCCCTGTGCAGAGAAATTTGAGAGGTTATGAACTAGGGAAGGATGAGGGCAGGGATCACTGTTGTTATGGATGCTCAAAGGAGTGGAACAAGCCAAGAAAAAAAGTTTCCACATTAGCTTCCACAACCTGGTAACAGGCACAGCAGCCTCATCCCAAAATCAGGGGGATACACACACAAACACACACACACACACACACACACACACACACACACACACACACACACACACACACACACACACACACACTCTTCATATTACTCACCACCAACCCTCGGTTCTACATAACGTCCTTGATCCTCCCGACTTCCTTGAAGTGGACCAACAAATCCTCCCGAAGTCACACCAACAAATCCTCCCGATATCCTTGACCTTCGCTTCTACATAAAGTCCTTGATCCTCCCGACTTCCTTGAAGTGAGACCAACAAATCCTCTTGAAGTGAGAACAACAAAACAAATCCTCCCGATGTCCTTGAAGTGTGAGACCAACCAACAAATCCTCCCGCTTCAGCGACGGCCAACATAACGCTTGCATCCTCCCGCTTGAAATCGCATTTGAACTGACATGTGCGGTGAGCTCCATTCCAATTGGCTGACGCCATCGTGCACTAGTAAAGCGAAAAGAAACTTTTAAAAAGCTACCCCCTTCTAAATAAATTGTACTGAAATCAGTACAGTGCATATGCCTCCCGACATCCCTGGTCAGGGTGCAGAAGCACAGACCATCATATTAGGGGAAGCAGAACTGAAGTGCCCTGCAGAAATACTCTAAACGATAACAGTAATCAATGAAATTCACTTCTATTCCTTTTTGAAATGATAGGATTCACAATATCTGGTTGCTCACTTCAAATAGGTATCTGAATAAATCAGTCTGTGCTTCATTGTTCACACTTGAAAAGCACCTGCTACTACTTTTGACTGACATTCTTCATTCATGCATTTTATTGTTCAGTGTGATATTACAGGACATCTAAGACTATGTTCAACACCAACACGTTGAGCAGTGTTCATGATGTTATTATGGCTGGTATTTATAGTCCTGCAGTTCACATATACACTGTAGGAATATGTGAAGAGTGCTGCTGGTCTGTTACATAAGGTGGCTAAGCATGAATGAATAGAGCTGATTCCAGATAATTGTACTGCTCTAACAAAACACTCTCAATAGCTTTGGCAATCTGTGAAGCTGCAAAATGGATTTATACTACTGTGGTTGTGTGCAGTGGAAACCACAAGTCTGTAATTTCACAGCTGCATTCAGGCATCGTAACCATTTGGAAGCAGGTGCAAGCCTGTGCATATTTTTCCTTAAATTCTGAGGAAAGTGGTGTTCAGTGCAGCTCCTTGCAGTAACCATAATCAGCTATAATATTTTATTTATTAAATATGCTGCATCTTTATTTGGACACCCTGATTGATATTTTATTAGGAAGGAAAAGGGAAAATAGGAAAGCTGGAAATGAAGGAGAGATAAAATAAAGAAAACACTGAATGAACATTTATGGATGGTTGTGCTGTATGAGGGACATTTTTTTCACAACATAGACAACCCATTTATTTGCAAATTTTTATATACAAGAAGGAAGTTGGCAATGGAATAAGAGAAGAGGGTTTAGGAGAGAAGCTTAAGGAAGAGTTAAAGAAAAGATGAAACATAAAAGAAAGACAAGACAGACTGGAACACTACTGTGGGTTGACTTTGGTAAGGAAAACAAGGCATGTACATGTCAGATGCATATTAAAGCTGGAATTGGAGAAGGCCTGAATCTTAGGTTACACCTCAGTCTGCAGGACATCAGTTAGGCCCTTCTGCATTGCCCTTGAGAAGGGATTCCCTGATGTTGTGGAATGAAGGTCTCCTGTGCCTCAGTGGTTTGAGCCAATGAGGTGAACAGGTCTTGAACTACCTTATGAGGATTTTAAAAAGGCTGGAGGCACCTCTCCTTTGCCCACCCAAACACTCCCTCTTACAGGTACCAAAGCTCTTGCTGATGGCAATCTTCTGAGATGCTATACAGTAGGGTTCCTAGGGTGGCCTAATGGTTACAGTGTTTGCCTTACAAACGCAAGGTGCAGGGCTTGAGTCTCACAAGGGATAATTGACTAAGCTTAAAATGGCTCACAAGGGCAGTTAGCTTAGTACTAACCTATGAACCTATATGAGAATATCCCTAGGCAGGCAGTCAGGGTGGTGGTAAACATTCCTTACCAGGGAGGAACACAGCTGGACTGCTTCTGGGATATGTGGACCCAGGAAAAAGAAACATAAAAGGAAATAAAAATAATTAAATAAATAACAAAAAGAGAGAGATGAAAATATGGAGATAAAAAGGAATTGCAAGTACTTATTAGATATGTAGTTTTCATGTTATTATTACTATAAACAGCACTCTTTAATCTAATTTTCAAACTGCCACTTACATCCTTCCTACTGTTGAATGCATTCTTGAACTTTTACAGTCCTGCTTATTAACTTATGTATATCAAACAATTCTGTTTCTTAATGGACTACTGGCTACATATGCCTGATTTTTATGCATGTAAAATGTCCTCTTGTAATACAGAAATGGGTCGTACTGATTTTCTTAAATTTTTCCCTACAACAGTTCATTATAAACATTGTACTGCTGAAATTAATGTATTATTTTGAATAATAATAATAATAATAATAATAATAATAATAATAATAATAATTGTTCTACTTAAGACCACCTTTGGTCAGATGCACCGATCTCCTCTGTGCCTGGCTTCGAATGTAATCACACTCCCCATCAGCTCTAGAGATATTAATAAAAAAATAAATAAATAAAATCAATGTTTTTAACCCCATATTGTGTGTGATCATCGTGTTTGAGTGTTTTTTCAGTTAATAAGTTATTTGTAAGTAATTCTACATGATGTATGCAGTCATTGCAATATGTCTTCCAGAATGTAAATAGTGCCTTTATGGACTAATGAAAAATGGCATAAACAATTTTCTAACATCTTTTGTTTTCCTTCTTGAGTCTTTGGTGGTTAAATTGAAGAAAATGGTTCAGCCTACAACATTCACTTTTTGATACATTTACAGGCATCAGAGTGGGTACTAATAATGGGTGTGGGTGGGTTAACCAAATTTAGGAGACAGTCAGTTTTATGAAGGAAGAAAGGAAAAATTCCTGCAATGACAAATAAGTTTGACAATACAATAACTGATCATTCTGCTTTGAAGTCTTCACATCACTGTTTGACTTTGATAACTTAATGTTTTAAAATGGTTTCATATATAATTTTTAAGTAATGATTTCATACACCATTGCAGAATGCTTGAAGTGAATACGAAGTTCATACATCTGCTGGTCATACCCCACCCATCCTGTTCTACTTAGGTGTGCTGGTTGGCTGTTGTCAGCCATTTTGTCATCACAGGAATCACCTAGAAATCTCTAAATAAATTACAGAAATGTGCAAACTTGGCAATCACCAAATGGCTTTTACCTTAGAATCTCATAATGCCGGTAAGCTAATGAACATTAGCATTATGTGTTTCACATACTATTAATACTTTAATTAGTAACATGGTTACACACATAACACAGTTCTATTCATAGATATGTATGCACACATATATGAATATATGGATATACATTCATACACAAACCAAAAAAACACATACATTAACACAACCCTACCAGTAAAGTTACTGGTACATTTAAATAGTGCTTTTATATGTGTGTATATATATATATATATATATATATATATATATATATATATATATATATATATATATGAATAAAGACACATTCATACATAAAATGTTTACATTTCTTTTATATGAGTATATATATATATATATATATATATATATATATATATATATATATATATAATAGATATGCATATATGAACTAGCTGTACAAGAGATTAAAAATGTACTTACTATAAAACTCTGGTCTTCTCTGTCAGTCTTCTGAAACCCATGCAAAAAAAAAAAAAAGAAAGAAAGTCAGCATACTGCATGGCTGCTACTCTGCCTTACAAATGCACTACTCACTTTAGCTCAGTTTTCTGTAGTGAATTTACCTAGATTTATTAATTTTACTGAATTTTTGAATGTGGGAAGGTGTTACAGTCATTCTACTCTGCTGAACCTTCTGGAATCTGACTCGCCATGCAAGTGGTTTGCAGGGCTGATGTCTGCATGCCCTATTTGGCCTGAATCATTAAAACTGCTGAAGATTCATCCAGACTGCTGTAGCTGTTTTGTCTCTCAAATAAACAACAAAAGTAGAATGTGTAGGAAAAGGGACAACAGAGCTGGTATCAGCATCAGATTAAGAAAAGCTTCACTCACATCTGCAATTTCTTTTATGCTGCTGGCTAACGTAAGATCTCTGGATAGCAAAATGGACATTATCAGACTGGACATTAACACAAACAGTACGATAAGAAACAGCTGTATTATTATATTCATGAATACTTGGCTAAATTGAAATTTATTCTCACTTCCTTCTCTTTTCACTTCCTTTACTCAGCTTTGACTATTTCTCTCCAATCCCCTACTAATTTCTCTCCCTCAGTTAACTGGCCCTACCTTCTTTCCTTACTCCGCCCCTTTTCTTATTTTTCCACTCACACGCTAATCTCAAACTAACTGCTAACATAAGTTTGTTAGACCTGCATTAGGACCTCTACAACATCCCCCAGTCTACTTTTCATTATATTCTTATTACTCACCTCCTACTAGAGTCGCTGCATCTGCCAAATGACCCATTTTTTGTACAGCTATGCTCACCTGTTTGACCTTATTCTATTATCCTTTACTTGTATGGACTTTAATTCTACTGTCAAAACCAGAGAATTAATCACTTGCTGGCTGTTTTCTTGTTACTTGTACAACGTGTACAGTGACTGTATTACTTGTTTATTTGTGCTTTGAAATTTAATTAAATTTGTACTGTGAAATTTCCAATTGTATATTTTCTACTGTGGAGCTCTTCTCCATGGGCATCCACTGAAAAAGAGTGCAAGCTCAGTCAGATTAGCCCAGTCAACAAATGTTTTATAAATAAATAACTATCAGCGACCAAGCTGTTGGAATAGACAAATTCTCCTTATTCAGAGCAGACAGGTTACAGGCTCTCAGTGGCAAAACAAATGGTGGGGGAGTCTGCATACACATCAACAAGAGCTGGCATAACAACAAAGATGTTGTTACTAGACATTGGTCAGCTGACACTGAATACCTTACAATTAAATGGGCATGACAGCAATGATGTTGTTACTAGCCATTGGTCAGCTGACATTGAAGACCTTACAATTAAATGGGCATGACAACAATGATGTTGTTACTAGCCATTGGTCAGCTGACACTGAATACCTTACAATTAAATGGGCAAGACAACAATGATGCCATTACTAGCCTTTGGTCAGCTGACATTGAATACCTTACAATTAAATGGACATGACAACAATGATGTCATTACTAGCCATTGGTCAGCTGACATTGAGTACCTTACAATGAAATGTCAGCCATTCTACTTGCCCAGGGAGCTTTCAACTATCTTTATAACTGCAGTTTCCATACCTCCAAGTGCAAACACTAATGAAGCACTAACTAGCCTATACCAGTTAGCCTATGATCTGCAAAACAAGAACCCAGAGTGTATCAATATTTTAGCTGAGGATTTCAATCAGCCCAAACTGGAAACTGTTCTACCAGACTACCAACAGTATGTAAACTTCTCTACTAGATGTGAAAACACACTTGATCAAGTATACAAGCCTGAGTAAGCAGTTTAACTGTGAAAGTTCTGGTTTAAGCACTTGGGCTTCAGGCCAGTTATTTTACATTAAGAAGGTTCATGGTCTGCACTCTTGTGGGAGGAGAGGCTGGACTCTGCTCTTATGAGCTGGGAACTTCTGGTTAAAGGCTTATAGTGCCTGCATATTTGAACTGTTTCTTACTGAAATTGGTACACCTTGTTTGCTGTAGCATAGACTAGATCCAGGCCTGCTGAATCTAGCTTTGTTTGTATGCTTGTTGTTTGTTTGCTTGTTATTTCCCTGAAATGCTAATTACACCTAAAACGCGGCTTTTCAGCGCTTCTGTGGATCCCTAGTTATATCTGCATTGCTTACTGTACTTATTTCCTTGCTTCACTTGAAAGAAAGTTACTGTTTGTCATTTTTGCATTTAAGTTACCTGTAACACATTGCATTTAAGTTACGTGGCACTTGCTCACTAAAGCAATTATATAAGTAAGCACTAAAAAATTAAAAGCACTACACCTTCACAAATTCCCCTTGAGTACCTTGTTCCCCACTGGCCCTTTTTTTCAATTATAAAGGAATTCCTAATACTATTCTAGCATGTCCAAAGGTCAGTTGTCAATCTCCTCTCCGGTCCAGCTGGTGAATCTGGGAATCTTGAGGCAATGTTACAACTGCCTCATGTACACAGACAACCCTCTCCTCCTCCCAACAAATTCCAACACATGTGAGAGATGCAACCATATAGCCAAACTGGAGGCTAAGCTCTCTCAACTCAGTACTGGCGTAACCAGTCAGGAGGAGAAGGAAACCACACTCACTACAATTCCAGTCTCACATAGACCTACCACGACAGCAAACCAAACACATAAACACACAAAAACAAACTCGGAGGCTCTAAATAATAATCTGCCTAAGCAGCAGAGACCTCCAAAGCAGACACCCAAGTAACCGCTACCCCAAAACAAAACACGTGCAACACATAGCTCACAAAGCCAGTGTGCCGAACAGTGTCAGCCCTTAAGGCTAAACAACACACCTGATACACTTGTAATAGGAGACTCTATTGTCAGGCACACTGACATCCCACTCACCAGGCTGAACAAGGAGAAGGTCATGGTGAGCTGCCTGTCAGGTGCTAGGATCCGCCACATAACACAAGCACTCAGGTCACTCCAAGGCAAGTACAAATATGACTCAGTCATTGTCCATGCTGGTGTGAATGACCTGAGACGTACCTCCCTGGACTACATGAAAAGAGACATAGAGGAGCTCTCTGAACATGTAGCCCAGGCCGGTATGACTCTGACCTTGAGTAGCATCTTACCCTCACCAAAAATGATGCCACAATATGAAGACAAGATGATCAATTTCAACAATTGGCTTAAGTATTGGTGTCAATCAAAGGGGATCCAATGCCTGTCAGCCTGGGGTGACATGCTCGACAAGCCACGATGCTTCGCTAGGGACGGCTTGCACCTGTCACCCCTGGGCTTTCAGATATTGGCAAAGGCTCTTGCTACCCCCATAATGCCTTTTTTAGGCAAGGCTCAAAAGACAAACCCACCTCCATAGGTATCACAAGGGATAAGAACGTAAGAGTAATGCTACTCAATGCCAGAAGTCTAAACCTCAAGATGCACGCACTCAAAACTCTCCTTAGCATGGAGAACATCGATATCTGTGCAGGAAACCTGGTTCAAGGCTCCCAAGAGCACCCCAGCACTACCAGGTTATACCTCATACCATGCTTTTTGGCCCCAAAACTTGGGCCGAACCACAAAAGGAGGGGGAGTATCAATATTCGTCAAAGATACCCACACCTCCAGGTTCGTGGCACAGCACGAAGCATCAGAGACTATCCGTGTGCAACTAACAGTGGGTAAAACTGCCTTCCAGTTTATAGCCTGCTAGAGACCACCCTCCCAAAACCAGGAACCCCACTAGGCCTTCCTGAGAAGACTGGAAAATATGAAGGTCTCTCAAAACACCATGATATTGGGTGACTTCAACTACCCAAACATAGACTGGGAGCATTACTCTAGCTCCGACACCCTAGCCCAAAGGTTCCTAGAATTTATAAACTCAAATGCTATGCAACAACTTGTTACCACTCCCACAAGAGGGGAAAACATACTGGACCTGATCATCACCAACATGGGGACTCTATGCTCCAGACCAGAAGTGTATAACTCACTGGTAAGATAAGACCATAAACTAATCTCACTGGATATTCACATTCCGACCCCACCCCCTGTCCAGAAAACCACAGTGAAATACTTCTCTAAAGCAAATTTCACACTCCTCAAAACCGAGATGAAATCCATCAAAGCCTCCGGGCCTGTGGAAAATACGGCCCAGACCGCAGAATCCTTTATAAACACATTCTATGAACACCTTCAGGAATGCATGGATCATGTAATCCCAAATAAAACCAAGACCCAATCCTCCAAAAGCAGACGTCCTGTCTGGTGGACCCCAGCCATAAACAAACTATACAATAGAAGGAGGAAGCTACTACATGAGAGCAAAATCCCAAAAAGGGAAGGCATCTCTGATCAGTATTAGCAAAAAACTACGGGCACTCATAAAATTGTCTAAGGCCAGCTTTGAGAGAAAAATTGCACAGGGCACTAAGGATAATCACAAGGCATTCTTTAGTTATGTTAGGAACCTGGGTGGGAATTCCCAGATATGCTCAGAATTAGTCCAAAATGACAAAAAATACACCGAACCCACAGACTGAACGTACCTCAGTAGTGATGAAGTGTTTCGGAGAAATGGTCAGGGATCATATAACTTCCTGCTTCCCTGCTACATTTGATCCTTTAAAATTTGTATACAGGCCAAATCATTCCACTGCAGATACCATAACCTTAAAACTTCATCACACCTTGGCCCACCAAAAAAATAAGGAGTGTTACATACACATGCTGTTCATAGACTTCATCTCAGCCTTCAGCATGGTTATTCTACAACAACTGCTGTCTAAGCTGAATAAACTGGGCATGGAAAACACACTATGCAACTGCATCCTCAACTTCCTAACTGAAGGGCCACAAATATTTCAATCTGGAAAGCATCACTCAAGCAGCATCACCCTAAACATCAGGGTCCCACAAGGTTACGTACTCAGTCCACTTCTTTTCACAATTCTGACACAACTGCACAGCTAAGCATCAGTCAAATAGAATCATCAGACTTGCAGATGATACCACTGTAATTGGCCTTATCAAGAAGGAAGATGAGTGGGGCCTACACTGAATAAGTGAACCAACTCATTCAGTCATGCACTAACAACAACTTAGCACTAAATGTTGGGAAAACCAAGAAAATCATCATCGATTTTAGGAAGAAAAAAAAGCCACGCACCCATATCATTAATGGTGCCATAGTGGAGAAAGTTAATAACAACAAATTTCTAGGGATGCATATCTCACAAGTCCTAAGCTGGGGCACAAACACTTCCTACCTTATAAAGAGAGCCCAACAACATCTCCACTTCCTTAGGAGACGTCTTAGAGCTAACCTACAATCACAGGTCCTACTCACCTTAAACAGGGCCACAACTGAAAATGCACTCAGAAACATCATTGTCTAGCATGGAAATTGCTCTTTAGCTAATTGGAAAGCACTGGATTAGAATGTTAAACAGGCCACAAAAATCATTTGCTCCAATCTTCAATCCCTAAAGGACATGTATTCAAGCAGATGATATGGCAGGGTATAAAAACTATTGAGGAATATACACAATCGGCTCATGGACTGTTCAAACTCTTCCCAACAAGGAAGTGCTGCAGAAGCATTAGATGCAGGACACCCAAATTCCATAATAGCTTCTTCCCACACACTATCAGACTGCTGAATAACAAACTCATAGTCTAAGGCACTACATGGTTAAACATTATTTGCATGCAATATGTCATTGCTGTTTACATAAGCTCTCTGAATAGCTCACTTCATATGTGTCGATCTGCACTAGGAAAACTGGGAACTGTAAATTTATGGTATATACTGGCGGTGGGTAAGTTTATATGTGTGCCTCTCTTATTTATTATAGTACTGTTTTTTGCATATTGGTATAGTTCTGTTGAGTATATTCCTGTTGTTGTGTTTGTTGTGTTTCTGATGTAAACAGAGCTTTCAAATTTGTTTTACTTTAATTTTTCTATTAACTTAATATATATTCCTTGAATATCGAAATTTTGTGCAATCTATCTTCCTTCTGTAAGTGCGTTTATGAGCCTGCGTATAGGAATTTCATGCAGTGATGAGCACTTTTTCCTCTCTGTTCATCTGTATTGTAGATCAGTGTGTGATATACCTTTCTGAAGCTTTCCAGTGAGTAAGCACATGCAGTAATGATGTAATGTATGCAGTAATGATGTAATGTATGTAAGTTAAATAAGGCCATCGAGATTTGTCAGATATACGAGCTTACAGAAAAACACACAAGTATAGTTATAAATGAGAATAGCTGTGGAAGACATAGTGACAAAGCTTATGTTGGTAGTATGCAACACATGGTTAAAAGAAACAGGCCTATGCACATGGCAGCTACCGCAGAGCTTGTAAAAGCTCCTGGGAAACCCTGAGCCTTTCCAGCAAATTCCAGATCATGCTCAGTGAAGCATAAGGGTGAGTCAGCAAAGTCAAAACATGTGGCTCCACCTAGCTTCATAGACAGCTGTCATAATTGTGGTGGAAATTACAAACCCAAAAGGGAAAAGTGCTTAGCTTTTAGTCAGCAGTGTCATTCTTGCAATAAGCAGAATCATTTCAAAAGGTTTTGTAAATCAAATAAGGCACATTCTTTCATTAAAATAAGGCATTCCAAGAGGCAAGTTGATCAATTAGAAAACTGTGACCCTACTTTTTATGTCGATGGTGTGTCTGTGCTTGGTGAAACAGTTAATGCAGTGGATTTGTGGGCAAAGAATGACATCTTTTATACTATTTGGATTAATGGATGTCCCATAGAGCTCTTTGAGCAGATACTGGCTCAAAGTGCAATGTTATGTCAGCAGAAACATTTGCTAGAGTAAAAGCTGCAGAACAACTTGATCTGACAAAGTGTGTAAAGCTTGTTGCTTATGGTGCTGAAGGCTCAGTAGTGCTGAGTTTCACATTACTCTGCTGGGAACAGCTATGACTTGCTATTTTTCATGGTTGAGAGTCACATTCAGTCATCTTTAGGCCTCAGAGAGAGAGTTTGAAAGTGGGACTGCTTTCATTTAATAAGTTCACCATGTAAGCCTGAATGACAACAGTTTAAATTTCACCCAAACTATTTTTTTTTGAGTATGCTGACATTTTTGCAGACAAACTAGGCAGACTACCAGTTATGTACTCCATGAAGTTAGACCCAGAGGTCAGCCCAGCTATCAGACCAGACCAGCACAGAATGTTCCAGTAGCTATTCAGAGCAGAGTCAAAGCCGAGCTAGACAAATGATTAGGAGTAATTTGTCCAGTAGAAGAACCTACCGAATGGGTTCTTCCATGGTAGTAACTCATAAGAAAAGCTCAGATAATATTAGAATATGTTTTGATCCAAGAGATCTGAACAAGGCATTAAAAGGGCCTCATCATCCAATGCACACAGTTGAAGAGGTTGCTGCCTTCATGCTAAATGCCACTGTTTTTTCTATCTTAAATCTATCTTAAATGCAAAGAGTTCCTTTTGGCAAATTTTGCTTGACTGAAACTCTTCATTGTTAGCCACATTTGGTACACCATTTGGAAGATACAGATTTCTGAGAATCTCATTTGGGATAAATTCTGTCAGTGAAGTGTTTCAGCATGGGATGAAGCAATTTTTTTTCTGGCTATCCTTATGCTGTTATAGTAGATGATATTCTAGTAGGAGGCAATGGTGAAGCTGAACATAATAGAAATCTCAAGAAAGTTCTGGAAAGAGCATATGAAGTGAATCTTAAGCTGAAACTTCAGAAGTGCAAATTCAGGCTACAAGAAGTTACTTATGCTGATCACTTGTTTACCAGTTCAGGCTTATGACCAGATCCTTCCAAGCAAACAGCAATTCTTGAGATGCCAGCTCCAGACAATGTTCAAGCCCTACAGCATTTTCTTGGCATTGTCAACTATCTAGGCAAGTTCATTCCAGATTTAAGCCAACTTCCAGCACCATTACAAGAGGTGACATGCAAAGATGTAATTTGGTCAAGGTCAGCACTGCAGCAAAGAATATTTGATGTCCTGAAACAGAAAATTGCCAACCCACCAACTCTCAGATACTATGATGTTCACAAACTTTTTCCTTTTTCCTGTGATGATTCTAAATTTACTCTAGGTGCAGTCATTCTTCAAGAGGGTAGACCAGTACCCTACGCATTGAGAACTCTTACCCAGACTGAGATGCAGTATGCCCAGACTGAGAAGAGCTCTTAGCAATTGTGTTTACATGTTTGAAGTTCCATAATTATATTTATGGTTGACCTATCCAGATCAAAACTGATCACCAACCTCTAGTTACTATTTTGAGAAGCCTAAGCATATAGCTCCAACTAGATCACAATGTATGATGCTCAAATTACAGAAGTACAATTTCAGTCTTTAAACACAAGAAACTTACTTACACGAAAGGCAAACTTCTTTATCTTGCTGATACCTTGTCCAGATCGCCCAGAAAAAAACACAGAACAACATAATGAGCAGCTTGATTTTGATTTTGAGGTCATGGAAGTGAGAATTTTTTCTTCCACATGTCTTGATGAGCTCAGAACTCACACACCCTCAGATCCAATTCACCAGAAGCTCAAAAACTTTATCATTCGAGCATGGCCTTCAGAGCAATCTTGTTTACCAGTAGAATTGCAGCCTTATTTTCCATACAGAAATTAGTTTGTCAGACAACGGTATAATCTTGAAAGGTCCTAAAGTGATTGTTACAAAATCCTGGAACAAGAGTATATTAAGATTTTGCATTGTGGCCACCCAGGAACTGATTATACCAAAAGAAGAGTGAGAGGTCAAGTACTTCGCCCTTCTATGTCAAAAGATATTGAAAAAGTACTTCCATCTTGTTCAGTATGTAATAGTACAAAGCCATATCTACAAAAAAAAAACACTTCAGTTAAGCCAGATTCTTGAACTACCTTGGTCAACAGTAGTCACAGATATCTTTGAGTGGAATGGTCAGCATTATTTGGTGTTAGTAGACCCTTATTCAAATTGGTTCAAGATTGACCTACTTCGCAACCTAACTTTCAGTACTGTCATTACTAAGTTGAAGTGATATTTTTCTGTCCATGATAGTCCACACAGAGTTATTTCTGACAATGGTGCACGGTTTATTATTCAGCAGTTCAAGAATTTTGCAGAAGAGTAGGACTTTGTTCATATTACGAGTAGCTCTGGATACCCTCAGTCAAACAAAGTGCAAAACAGTTATTAGAGAAATCCATACGTGACAATACCGATGTTTTCTAAATTTGCTAAATCTTAGAAACATTCCTCGTGATAAACATCTTGGTTCACCTCCCCAAAGACCTATGTTGAGAGAAACCAGAACCAAACTACCAATCAGCAGTAATTTATTGTTTCCATGTGCTAAGAACAACAAAGCAGTAAAAGCCCAACTGTTGAAAAAGCATTTGTCCCAGAAGTCTTACTATGATAAAACCAGCAAACGTCTGAGTTCATTGAAAAAGGTGAGATAGTAAGGATGCATATGCCAAAAGGTTTTGATCGCATTGGATTTGTTAAAGGTTTATGGCAAGAGCCGAGATTGTACATTGTGGAATCACAAGGAATGGAATTCAGATGATATTGGAAGCATTTGTTCCCAGTGTCTGAACCAGTGTTACAGCATCTTACCTGTGACAAAGATTCTAGTTCTCAGAGTGAATTGTCTAATGTTCCTGTTCCAAAGGACATTCCATCAGCAATCCCTGTTCCCAAGAAAATCCCTGAGACCCCTCAAGCAGAACATTCCCCAGTGACTGTCCCTGTTTCTTAACTATTATGTCATGAGATCAGGTCGCATCTTGAAACCTAGTTCCAGATACATGGCAACCTGGACATGACTGTTGTTTTTCTTTATTAGTGTCTGTATAATTGCATGCCTATTGAAATGTTGTTTTTTAAATGAGACAACTTAGTAAAGAGGGAGGATGTAGATCAGTGTGTGTGATATACCTTTAAAAAGCTTTCCAGTGAGTCAGCATATGCATATAACAACTGAGCACTTGCAAGCAAGAGTGCCATTTTGGAGTTAGCAGCCAGATTGTGAGCATGCAAGTATGTAGTCAATCAGTTAGTTAGATAGTTTGTTTAAGTTTAATGTTCCTGCCATTCATCCTGATGTATTTGTACACAATAAACTACTTAAATGAACACCTGAGTCTCAACTCCTTCTTAATGCACATAAGAGTGACATGTATGACAATAAAGTTTACTTTGACTTGGTGCTTTCTCCACCTATGCAGGTCATTGTACCTGTGCCACATTTTTGGGAGGGAGGGATTCCTGTCAAGGATGACAGATGATTCTCCATCTCCTGCCAGATTTCGGTTTTGTACCATTCCTCTCCAGAAATGGCCTGGTATCATTTCTGTAGGTTTGACTCTTGCAGCAGGTAGAAAAGAATTTTCGTCTTCTTATCAGATCAGCTTCAGGCTTGAACCTGGGCTATCACAGATAATGCAAGTACAAAAATGAAGTATGAAGCAGGATACAGGACAAAAAAGGGTGAAAATGTATTCTTTGACAAGTGGCATCATTGTGATGAGGACTTACACTCATATAAGGCTAATACTCATGGAAGTGATGTCAGTCTAAATGCTTTTTATAAAAAAATAGGTCTGATGCAATTACATGCAAATTGATGATATTACCAGTCCTTAACTGGGTACATGAATAGAAACCATGCCTGCAGTGTTGTGACATGGCACATGTTGATGAGTTTTGACTTTTTTGAGACAGTTGAGTTTTTACTTGCACACACCTATATATCAACTTACCTAAATGTCGGTGTCACTAATGTCAAAAAAAGAAAAAAGTTTGACTATGCAAAAACTGACAGGTCTTTAGACATACTCGATGAGCACCCTTGCAGCATACAACATAAACTACAAAATAAAAAACAACAAAAAGGAAAACATCGTTTTGAAGGGGGCAAGCCCCCCACACCTTCTCTTAGTTATATACACTAATTCAAAGATCACTGAATCCCTGGAGAAGGGGCATATTATTTAGCCTCTAAGAGTGTTGAACTCACACAGATATTGACAATTTATTTAATTGACCAAAGTGTGCTGCCAAATAGATGCCAAGATTTTGGAGGTTGGTCATTTAGCTAACTCACATACATGTCTGTATCTCTCTATCAATATATATATATATATATATATATATATATATATATATATATATATATATATATATATATGCCTTTTTTTAAGTTTCTGCTACTTTGTCTTATTATTTTGAAAGTTAAGTCACTGCATGGTTCTGTTTTGAACATAGCCACAGACATTCATATTCAAATGCATTTCTGGCACTGGTCTAGCTGGATTAAGTACCTGTAAAAGCATACAGCTATTATACCGAAGGTATAGTACACTTGCGGTGTGCTTGATATTTATATACATTCACTTGTCCACTGCATATCAGTGCAGCTCGGCCACATCATTCTGAAAATGTTTATGCCAATGAAACATGATACACATGCATGCAACAGAGTTATTCATGAAGATTAGCATGGCTAATCCCTTAGTTGTGTAAGAATTTCTAAATCATCATTAAGTAAAGCAAATTGGCTTCAGTCCATCAGTTTTTATATGCACTGAACCAGGCTCACTGCTGACAGTCTGGAAAAAGAGGTAACTAACTAAAAAAAAAAAAAAGTAAAAAGGTTCAAATAACAAATTCACCACTGTAACAGGAACAGGCAAGCAAAAACTGAGGGTAATGCTACTCAATGTTAGAAGTCTAAATCTCAAAATGCACTCACTCGAGGCACTCCTTAAAATGGAGAACATCGATATCTGTGCAGTGACTGAGACCTGGTTCAAGGTTCCAGAGAGCACCCCTGCACTACCAGGCTGTAACTCATACCACACTTTTTGGCCATCTAACCTGGACTGAAATACCAAAGGCGGAGGTGTGTCCATATTCATTAAGGATATCCACACCTCCAGGCTAGTTGCTCAGCATAATGCATCCGAGGTTATCCAAGTGCAACTAACTCTGGGCAAAACTGCCATCTAAATTGTAGCTTGCTACAGTTCCCCCATCATGCCCCAGGATTCCCACACCTCTTTTCTTGATGTACTGGAAAATATTAGGGTTCGACCAAACACCCTAATAATGGGTGACTTCAACTAGCCCACCATTAACTGGGAAAACTACTCGTGTACCAACTCCTTAGCTCAACACTTTCTGGAATTCATAAACTCCAATGCCCTGGATCAACTTATCCACACCCCCACCAGGGGCAACAATATCCTAGACCTAGTCATTACCAACATGAGTGACCGGTGTTCCACACCTGAAGTCAACTCCTCATTGGTCCGATCCGACCATAAGCTAATCACCCTTGATATCAACATCCTGCCCCCACTCCCCATTAAGGAAACCATGGTAAAAAATTTCTCCAAAGCCAACTTCATGCTTCTTAAGACAGAAGTGGTGAACTTCACGACACCCATGCAGATGGAAAATACCGTTACAACTGCTGAATCCTACACAAATGCACTCTATAAGGACTTACACGAGTGCATGGATAGTGCTATCCCAAACAGAACCAAGACGCTATCCTCCAAAAAAGGAAGCCAATCTGGTGGTCCTCTGCCATAAACAAACTGTCCAACAGAAGGAAGAAACTGTTGCAAAAGAGAGTAAAATTCCATGAGTGGAGGAGTTCCCTGGTCAGCCTCAGTAAGAAGCTGAGATCCCTTATAAGATCCTCCAAAGCTAGCTACAAAAACAAAACTGCCACTAATTCTAAGGACAAACACAAAGCATTTTATAGCTATGTCAAGAATCTCGATGGCAATACTCAGATCTATTCTGAGTTACAGCACAAAGGCATGAAAATTACAGAACCAACTGATATTGCCAACATCCTGGCAGATAGGTTCACTGCTAACTTTACCCCCCCCCCCCCCCTAAAGGGCCCATATCTATACAGGAAGAATGCAGAGTCCCTGTAATCACAACTACGCAGGTAAAAGTTGCACTCTCTAAAGCCAAAAACAGCATCCATGGCACCGGACAATATCCCAGGCTGCGTTTTACACGAACTTCAGAACAAACTGTCTCCCCACTTAAGCACCATGTTCAATAATAGCCTCACATCAGGCTTTGCATCCACTGAATGGCGCACAGCAACAGTTATCCCACTCCACAAAGGGAGAGCCACCACTGATCCCAGGAACTATCGACCTATTAGCCTGACGAGCCTGGTCTGCACGGCCATGGAACATATCATCATGGAACTCATAAAGAAAGACATTGGTAACCTCCAAACTCTGGATCCCACCCAGTTCGGGTTTGTGAAAGGCAGATCATGCCTCCTGAACCTGATCGACTTCTTTGAGGCAGTCACCAAAGCCATAGATGAGGGTAAGGTGGTTCACACAGCCTATCATGACCTCACCAAGGCTTTTGACACCATCCCTCATTCTGGAATCATAGCTAAACTCACTAAACTAGGTATAAATCCCTAGGTCACAAGATGGGTTGCCAACTGGCTCACTGGCAGAACCCACACTGTAAAAGTTGCAGACTCCAAATCTGTCCTCAAAGCAGTGACAAGTGGATTACCACAGGGTTCCGTCCTGGGACCTCTCCTGTTTGATATCTACTTCGCTGAAGTACAGGCTAACACAGAAGGCCTTTGGCTAATGAAGTTCGCAGATGAATGCAAACTAGGAGCCATAGTCAAGACACCAAATGATGTGGACATCCTACAGAAGGGCCTCGCTGAGACAGATGCCTGGTGTCAGAGCCATGGCCTCAAGCTCAATGCCAAAAAGTGCAGTGGCACCCCATTTGGTAAAAATTCTGTACCCATGAACTACCACATAGGCAACAATCTACTTAACAAAAGCACGTTTCTAGCTTACCTGTGATTTAAAAAGCTATATTTTTGATTACTTTACTGTTTATAACTGTCTGAACTTCCAAAAGTTGTTTTTTAGTCATTTTTGTGTTGTTTAACTGTTATAGACTACACACTCAAATGCGCAAGCCTATTTATAGCATTTACAGTGTTTTTTTGTAAGTTACTGTTGGTTCTGTAAAAAAAACAAACAAAAAAAATATTCTTGTTTCCTGCCTTTTCTAAGCTAGAATAGTCCAGATTTCAGGTTTTGCTGAATTCTGGACTGTGGTACAGTTCCTGAGTTGCCCATATCCTTACTTGGACAGGAGGAAGCTCCTCTGTTCACCAGTGAGAGTGGGCAGCTTTGAGCAGCCTATCTTTCCCTGGAGGAGTGGTCTCAGCCCAGCAACTAGTAGCGTATTGGCCGTTTTGGGCCAATTCCTATCTCTTTCAAGTACCCTGCTTTAAAACCCACATTTGCACAGTTTTGCACCTGTATACAACTCAGCACAGCTCCTTGTGGTGTCCTGCAGAGTGTTGCAAGCAGCAGAAAGACAAAAAGAGAGACTTTAACTGATTAAGTATTTTTTTCTGCATTTCTTCCTGCGACTGCATTTTCTCGCCAAAAAGCGAGTTTCTAGTTTACCTGTGATTTAAAAAGCTATATATTTTGATTACCTTAATGTTTCTAACTGTCTGCACTTCCAAAAGTCATTTTTTAGTCGTTTTTGTGTTGTTTAACTTTTGTATGCTACACACTCAAGTGCGCTAGCCTGTTTATAGCATTTACAGTGTTTTTTTGTAAGTTGCTGTTTGTTCTGTAAAAAAAAAACAAAAAACAAAAATAAAATAATTCTTGTTTCCCGCCTTTTCTAAGCTAGAATAGTCCAGATTTCAGATTTTGCTGAATTATGGGCTGTGGTACAGTTCCGGAGTTGCTCATATCCTTACTTGGATAGGAGGAAACCTCTCTGTTCACCAGTGAGAGTGGGGAGCTTTGAGCAGCCTATCTGTCTCTGGAGGAGTAGTCTCAGCCAAGCAACTAGTAGCTTATTGGCCATTTTGGGCCAATTCATATCTCTTTCAAGCTCCCTCCTTTAAAACCCACATTTGCTCGGTTTTGTGCCTGTATACAACTCAGCACAGCTCCTTGTGGTGTCCTGCAGAGTGTTGCAAGCAGCAAAGAGACAGAAAGAGAGACTTTAACTGATTAAGTATTTTTTTCTGCATTTCTTCCTGTGACTGCAGTTTCTCGCCAAAAAGCGAGTTTCTAGCTTACCTGTGATTTAAAAAGCTATATTTTTTTATTACTTTACTGTTTCTAAATGTCTGCACTTCCAAAAGTAATTTTTTAGTCGTTTATGTGTTGATTAATTGTTGTAGGCTACACATTCAAGTGCCCTAGAATGTTTATAGCATTTACAGTGTTTTTTTGTAAGTTACTGTTGGTTATGTAAAAAACAAAAAAAAAATCTTGTTTCCCGCCTTTTCTAAGCTAGAATAGTCCAGATTTCAGGCTTTGCTGAATTCTGGGCTGTGGTACACTTCCTGAGTTGCCCATATCCTTACCTGGATAGGAGGAAGCTTCTCTGTTCAGAAGTGAGAGTGGGGAGCTTTGAGCAGCCTATCTGTCCCTGGAGGAGTGGTCTCAGCCCAGCAACTAGTAGCTTATTGGCTGTTTTAGGCCAATTCCTATCTCTTTCAAGCTCCCTGATTAAAAACCCGCATTTGCACGGTTTTGTGCCTGTATACAACTCAGCACAGCTCCTTGTGGTGTCCTGCAGAGTGTTGCAAGCAGCAGAGAGACAAAAAGAGAGAATTTAACTGATTAACACGAAGTATATAACCACTGAAGGTGTTACAAATCGATCGGATACACCGCAAAGGAGTCAAACAGCCAGCTCACAAGTATTCAGCTCTCCAAAAACATCCAGGTCCATAAACGTTCCAAAGGTATTTATTGAACAAAAACACACACAAATAAAATAAAAACGTCGACCTAGGTTTCGTTCACAAAACGAACTTCATCAGAACACATTTGAATGTAGACTGAAACTTTAAATATAAGTGCCAAAGGAACTGATTGGACCTGTTAACCAATGATATATGAGCACTTTGCATTAATGTAATTAAATTAATTAAGTTGGATTACATTGAATTGAGCTGAATTAAACAGTGGGTTACAACACATGCTTCGATATACTGTCCGCACAAAAACAAAGAACAGAAAAAATGTCCTTAATCCATCTATATCATATTAAAAAAATGACAAAAAACTTGCCCTTTAGGTTACCCTTATGCATATTGAATATTTGGTATTGAATCCGTATGTTGCATTACTAATCACAACTATCATACAATATAGGATGAACTAGTTATTTTTGCAATATGCATAAGGGTAACCTAAAGGGCAAGTTTTTTGTCATTTTTTAATATGATATAGATGGATTAAGGACATTTTTTCTGTTCTTTGTTTTTGTGCGGACAGTATATCGAAGCATGTGTTGTAACCCACTGTTTAATTCAGCTCAATTCAATGTAATCCAACTTAATTAATTTAATTACATTAATGCAAAGTGCTCATATATCATTGGTTAACAGGTCCAATCAGTTCCTTTGGCACTTATATTTAAAGTTTCAGTCTACATTCAAATGTGTTCTGATGAAGTTCGTTTTGTGAACGAAACCTAGGTCGACGTTTTTATTTTATTTGTGTGTGTTTTTGTTCAATAAATACCTTTGGAACGTTTATGGACCTGGATGTTTTTGGAGAGCTGAATACTTGTGAGCTGGCTGTTTGACTCCTTTGCGGTGTATCCGATCGATTTGTAACACCTTCAGTGGTTATATACTTCGTGTATACCTTTTGTTTCCTGGTTCTGGAATTTAACTGATTAAGTATTTTTTTCTGTATTTCTTCATGCGACTGCATTTTCTCACCGAAAAGTGAGTTTCTAGCTTACCTCTAATTTAAAAAGCTATATTTTTTATTACCTTACTGTTTCTAATTGTCTGCACTTCCAAAAGTAATTTTTTAGTCATTTTTGTGTTGTTTAACTGTTGTAGGCTACACACTCAAGTGTGCTAGCCTGTTTATAGCATTTACAGTGTTTTTTGTAAGTTACTGTTGGTTCTGTAAAAAAACAAAAAAATATATATTCTTGTTTCCCACCTTTTCTAAGCTTCAACTCTAAGTTCCTGAGTTGCCCATATCCTTACTTGGATAGGAGGAAGCTTCTCTGTTCACCAGTGAGAGTGGGGAGCTTTGAGCAGCCTATCTGTTCCCGGAGGAGTGGTCTCAGCCCAGCAACTAGTAGCTTATTGGCCATTTTGGGCCAATTCATATCTCTTTCAACCTCCCTGCTTTAAAACCCACATTTGCCCAGTTTTGCATGGTTTTGTGCACCACACAGCATCGCACAGCGCCAGTTATGCAGGTTTAAACTCTCCCTGGCTCCACAAAGCCTGCTCTTCAATGTTTCCCTTAGAACTAGTCAAGCTCTCAAATGAAGCACTCAACCTTCCTTTTTCATCCCAGCACTTGCTCAAATTTCTCATTAATGCACTAACAAATGCTAGCACTGCATCCCCTTATACTATACAGAAGTAAAAAGCTCCCTATTTGTCCCATTGGAAAAATCAGTAAAATAGTTCATTAAACTATTCAGGCATGTCCAAAGGGCAGTTTCTGGTCTACACTCAAGTCCAGCTGGTGGATCTTGGAATCTTGAGGCAATGTTACAATTGCCTTATGTACGCAGCCAACCCTCTCCTCCTTGCAACAAACCCAAATATATGTGAAAGATGCAACTATACAGCCAAACTGGAGGGCAAGCTCTCTCAACGCAAGACTGGAACAGCCAGTCAGGAGGAGAAGGGAACCACTCGCACCACACAACCAGCCTCACATAGACCAATCATATCAGCACCAACAAACAGGACACAAACACACAAAGACATTCTTGGAGGCTCTAAATAAAAACCTGCCAAAGCAGCAGAGACCTCAAAAGCAGACATCCAAGCAATCGCTACCCCAAAACAATATTCACATATCACATACTTCACAAAGTCTGTGTGCCACACAATCCCAGCCCTTAAGGCTAAATAACACACCAAATACACTAGTAATAGGAGACTCTATTGTCAGGCACACTGACGTCCTGCTCACCAGACTGAACAAGGAGAACATCACTGTAAGCTGCCAGTTGGGTGTCAGGATCCACCACATAACACAAGCACTCAGGTCACGCCAAAGCAAGTACAAATATAACTATGTCATTGTCCATGTTGGTGTGAATGATCTGAGACATACCTCCCTGGACTACATGAAAAGAGACATAGAGGAGCTCTTTGATCATGTAGCCCAGACCGTTATGACCCTGACCCTGAGTAGCATCTTGCCCTCACCAAGAATGTTGCCACAGTATAAAGACAAAATGATCAATTTTAACACTTGGCTAAACTATTGGTGTCATGCAAAGGGGATCCAGTGTCTGTCAGCCTGGGATGACATGCTCGATGAACCATGTTGTTTCGCTAGAGACAGCTTGTACCTGGCACCCCTGGGCTTTCGAATACTGGCTAAGGCTCTTGCCACCCCCATAGTGCCTTTTTTAGGCAAGGCTCAAAAGACAAACCCACCTCCATAGACAACACAAGAAATAAAAAACTGAGGGTAATGCTACTCAATGCCAGAAGTCTAAACCTCAAAATGCACACACTTGAGGCACTCCTCAGTATGGAGAAAATTTATATATGTGCAGTAAGAGAAACCTGGTTCAAGGCTCCAGAGAGTACCCTAGCACTACCAGGCTATAACTCTTACCATACCTTTCAGCCCCAGAACCCGGACTGAAATACAAAAGGCGGGGGTGTATCCATCTTCATCAAGGATACCCACAACTCCAGGTTAGTGGCACTGCACGAAGCCTCATAGACCATCCATGTGCAACTAACAGTAGGAAAAACTGTTTTTTAGCTTGTAGCTTGCTACAGATCACCCACCTTGTCTCAGGACCCCCACCCGGCATTCTTGAGAACATTGGAGAATATGAAGGTCTCACCAAACACCATGATATTGGGTGATTTCAACTACCCAAACATTGACTGGGAAAACTACACAAGTCCCAACTCCCTTGCCCAATGTTTCCTGGAATTTATAAACTCAAACGCCCTGGAACAACTGGTCACCACTCCCACAAGAGGTGACAACATATTGGACATGGTCATCATCAACATGGGGGCGCAATGTTCCTCACCAGAGGTAAACCCCTCATTGGTAAGATCAGATCATAAACTAATCACACTGGACATCCACATCCCAACCCTACCCCCAGCCAAGGAAACCACTGTGAAAAATTTCTCCAAAGCAAACTTCACACTTCTCAAGACAGAGGTGGAATGTTTCAAAGTCCCCGGACTAATGGAAAATGCTGCTCAAACCATAGTATCCTTTACAAATGCACTCTATAAACACCTACAGGAATGCATGGAGGAGACCAGTCTGGTGGACCCCGGCCATAAATAAGCTATACAACAGAAGTAGGAAACTACTACATGATAGAGCAAAATCCCAAAAAGGGAAAGCATCCCTGATCAGTATTAGCAAGAAACTATGATCCCTCATAAAATCATCCAAGGCCAGCTTTGAAAGACGAATTGCCAAAGACTCTAAAGATAATCACAAAGCCTTCTTTAGCTATGCCAAGAATCTAGGTGGCAACTCTCAGATCTACTCTGAGCTGGTGCAAAATGGCAAAAAATACACTGAACCCACTGACATTGAAAACATCCTGGCTGACAGGTTCAGTGCAAACTTTACCCCCCTCACCCCCAAAAGGGCCAGTGTCCATCCCAGAAGGATGTAGACCCCCAGACATCACAGACACACAGGTGAAAACAGCCCTCTCCAAAGCCAAAAACACAGCATCAATGGGACCGGATGGTATCCCAGGCTGCGTCTTACACGAGCTCCAAAAAGAACTAAACCCTCACATAAATTCACTATTCGAACTCAGCCTTACTACAGTATATGTACCCAAAGAATGGCATACAGCAACAGTTATCCCGCTCCACAAAGGTGGCACTACAATGGATCCCGGGAACTATCGCCCTATAAGCCTGACTAGCCTGGTCTGCAAGGCTATGGAGCTCATCATCATGGAACTCATAAACAAAGACATTGGGAACCTCCAGACACTAGACCCTACCCAATCCACCTTTGTAAAAGGCAGAATTTGCCTCTTAAACCTAGTAGACTTCTTTGAAACAGTTACCAAGGCCATAGACGAGGGAAAGGTAGTCCACACAGCCTACCTAGACCTTGCAAAGGCCTCTGACACAATACCCCACTCTGGCATTATAGATAAGCTCACCAGCTTGATCATTAATCCCTATGTCAAGAGATGGGCTGCAAACTGGCTAATGGATAGAACTCACATGGTCAGAGTTGCGGGTGCCATGTCAGACTCCAAACCGGTTACAAGTGGCATCCCACAGGGCTCCGTCCTGGGACCCCTCTTGTTTGGTATATACTTTTCTGAGGTACAGGCAAGCATGGGAGGACTATGGCTGACCAAGTTTGCAGATGATTGCAAACTGGGAGCCATAATCAACTCTTTGGCTGACACAGACATCCTCCAGAAGGGTCTTACGGAGACAAATACCTGGTGTCAGAACCATGGCCTCAAGCTAAATGCCATAAAGTGCATAGTCATCCACTTTGAGAAAAACAAAGTGCTCATGAACTATCACATAGGTGGTAATCCACTAAGTACAGAAGATGTAATTAGGGATCTGGGGACCCAAGTAGATAGCAACCTCTCCTTTGATAATCACATTGCCAAAGTGGTTAGAAAAACCTTCTATATAGCCCACCTAATCATGAAAGGGTTCACATCTAGATCAAGAGAGGTCATTGTGCCCCAATACTCATCCCTCATCAGGCCCATAATAGAGTACAATGCCCTATTTGAGATGTAGCTTACCTGACACCTGCAACAACTGGAAAGACCCCAGAAGTACCTCAGCAAGAAGATTGTGGGCCTCAAACAGATGCCCTATGCAGCTCGACTAAAGAAACTCCAGCTCTACTCAGTTTCTTACCGCCTACTCAGAGGTGATCTCTGCCTGAGGTACAGGCCATGTCTAACCCGGAATTAATGGACATGCTCCACCTCAAGAAAACCAAATCCCTTAGGGCTACATGTTCCAGGGATTTAAAATTCAGCACAACAATAAATAGGGCAAGCTGAAGGGATAAATTCATATCCCAGAGCCTTCCCTTGTTCTGGAATAAAATCCCAGTCTATGTTAGCAGAGCCCCTCACTGACCCTTTTCAAGAGAAATCTTGACGAGTGGATGGGAAATCGTAACTTTACTCCGGGGATCACTTCTATGGCCCTGCTAGACAGAGGCTCAGGAATCTAATCAAATCTAAATGGGAGGTGAAAGCCAACACATTCTGGTTAGGCTTATAAATGCCCTAGGGCAGATAGCCTAGTACCTACCTATGAACCTATGAAAATAACTTTTTTGGGTGGCGTAAGCCAGGGAACCTTGTTGGCTAAGCTTACATAGGCCCTTGGGCCAATAGCCTAGTACCTACCTATGAACCTATAACAAAGTAATGACAGAGAAATTAGTGATAAAGCACAGCACATTAAATTGTATAATTGTATAATTCATTGATATTTGCTGAAAAGAACCATTATTTTACTGGTAACATGTCACTTAATTCTATTTTACAGGGTTATGAAAGTCAGCATTATGAATGTGTTTGGCATCATTTTCACGGCTTTTTGCTTGTGTTAACTGGATTATGGTCTAATTTGTCACTGTGAATGATGTGAAGAAAGGGAAGCAGGAATGAATATGTGATTTTAAGTACATTAACCTAAGAGATATAACAAATGCAGTACAGGGTAACAAGGCAGATACAAGTAATACTGCACTTACTACACTTGTTTAAATTTTTATTATGCATTTGTACGTATAAATTACTATTATTGAAGAGTGCCATGAGAGAGACTGATTCATCCTTGAACCAATATTTGAATGATGTGGGTTACAAAAATCATCATCGGTAGCAACAGGGAGTAAGACACAGGAGAAAAGTATAGTACAGCCTTTGCATACATAAAATGCTACTAGTCTAGGATTTCATGTCTAGGACACTGGTTTTACTGTGTGGCTAATATATTCACTTCCAGATTCAAATATTACAGCAGCAGTGAACAAATCACCACAAAAACAACTTCAGTCTGGAGGAGAATCACACCCTTATGGATGCCCTTTGCACATGTGTGACACATCCTTTTGGTAAAGGGTGCTAAAGCAGGCAGAGAGCCCTAAGACATGAAGACAAGTAGTGACAGACATCACTGCTGTAATGTAAAGGAACAGGACCTTGGCACAGTGTAGGAAAAGAGTGAATGACCTTGTAGGACAGGCAAGGACAAAGGCTAGGCTGAATGCACTGGCTAAGGAATAATTTCTCTCTATAAGGGATGATTCTGATGTTTAATAGGATCCTACTGGAATAATCAAAGGTGGCATTGACATCGGTATGCTCAGACCACCACAGCAGCCAAAGTCAGACAGCATGGAGGACACGTGGGCAGATCATTTTCTATGTTATGATGAGAGTATTGCTCTTAACCACTGAGTAAACCCAACCCTTAACAGTTGCAATCATCAGGGGGGACCATCCACATCAAAAGTTCTGCAAAACCAGCAATAAA
This sequence comes from Protopterus annectens, assembly GCF_019279795.1. Lineage (NCBI taxonomy): Eukaryota > Metazoa > Chordata > Ceratodontiformes > Protopteridae > Protopterus > Protopterus annectens. The sequence goes on from NC_056749.1 coordinate 765,992,397, forward strand.
GGCACAATAAGTGTGACCAAGATCTTTTTCTTGAATAAATGTTTACTTCAGTCAGTCTCAGTAACCATATGTTCAAAAGTTCCTTCACATGGTCAGCAACTTCTTCTTTTGCTTTAACTTAGCAGGCTGATGTTGACAGGAGAGCAGCTGTTAACGATGATGACACGACTTTCATATTCATGATGTAGCCTGTGGACAGTGGCACATAGTTACAAAGTGTACTGGCAGTTCTCCAACACAGACTCATACAGTCAACAGAATGAGGATGTGACAGTACAGCAAGTGGAGTTGGGGGAACCACACACCTCAACATCAAGCAGCTGTAACATCTCAGGCTACCATGTTGAAGGTAACATTAACATCTGTCACTCATATACAAAGAGGTGCAAGGTGAAGACATTTCCCACAGTTAGCTCCAGAGACTCACAAGGCCTTGACAACCCAGCATCAAATGTGCCATGACATAATTTGGGTGCAGGCCACTGCCAATGAGAGTCTTTTAGAAATGGTTAGGGTATTGCTGGGAATATGTGAGGAGCTTTGCCAATACAGAGGGATAATGGAGGCTGGGCAATGCCATAATGATACTTATGCATATTATGGTTGGACACCCGGCATCCATGTCTGCCTTCCAGTGCACAATATGAAAATCTTAGCAGAAAAATATTGAAAAAAAAAACAGCTGGACATAGATGGAGACTGTCTGTACACATGGAGGTTGACTTTGCCAGACCCCCAGGTGTTTCACATGAATGTGCATCAGCATTAATTGGGGATGGTACACAGAGGAAGGCAGTACTGCCTCATCCATAGTCCACAACAGAAGGTAGAACCTTGCAGTCAAGGTCTAGGTTATGAAGTGCTGTGAAGACAATGAGTAGAAGTTCTCATCAAATAAATAAATAAACTAATGTAGTCATATGAAGGGAGATGTTTAGTAGCAAATAAACTGATGTAGTCATAAGAGGGGAGATGTTTAATAATAAATAAATAAACTAATGTAGTCATAACAAAGGAGGGCAGCCACGGTGGTGCAGTAGTTAGCGTTGCCGCCTCACAGCAAGAGGTTCTCTGGTTCGATTCTCGGCTGGAGTGCCTTCTGTGTGGAGTCTGCATGTCCTCCCTGTGGTCATGTGGGTTTCCTCCGGGTGCTCTGGTTTCCTCCCACATCCCAAAGACATGCAGTAGGTGGATTGGACACTCTAAATTGGCCCTAGGTGTTAGTATGTGTGTGTGCCTTCTGTGGAAGGTTGGGTGCCGGGCTGGCAACTCGACACTGTAAAACTCCACTGCCAATCATGAGCGGACAGATGATCCGCTGTGGCGACCCCTAACTGGGAAAAGCTGAAAGAAGAAGAAGAAGAAGTCATAACAAAGGAGAGGTTTAGTAACAAATAAATAAACTGATGTAGTCATAACAAGGGAGAGGTTTAGTAACAAATAAATGAATAAACTGCTGTATTCATAAGAAGGGAGATGTTTAGTAACAGATAAATAAACTGATATAGTCATCAGAACGGAGATGTTTAGTAACAAATAAATAAATTGATGTGGTCATAAGAAGGGAGATAATTACTAACAAATAAATAAACGGATGTGGTCATAAGAAGGGAGATGTTTAGTAACAAATAAACTGATGTGGTCATAAGAAGGAAGATGTTTAGTAACAAATAAATCAACTGATGTGGTCATAAGAAGGGAGAGGTTTAGTAACAAATAAATAAATAAACTGATAAAGTCATAACAAGGGAGAGGTTTAGTAACAAATAAATTAATAAACTGCTGTATTCATAAGGGAGACGTTTAGTAACAGATAAATAAACTGATATTGTCATAAGAAAGGAGATGTTTAGTAACAAATAAATAAACTGATGTGGTCATAAGAAGGGAGATGTTTAGTAACAAATAAATAAATAAACTGATATAGCCATAACAAGGGAGAGATTTAGTAACAAATAAACTGATGTAGTCATAAGAACGGAGATTTTAGTAACAAATAAATAAACTGATGTAGTCATAAGAAGGGAGATGTTTAGTAACAAATACATAAACTGTGGTGGTGCTGCGGTAGTGTTGTCGCCTCATAGCAAGACGTTGTCCCGTTCAATTCTCAGCTAGAGTGTCTTCTGTGTGGAGGCATACATGAATGGGGCTTGCCTTCGTTGAAGGTTGTTTATCAGGGCTGGTAACCCGGTACGTAAAAATCCACTATCAATCATTAGCTGACCAGAGTTCCACTGTGGCGAGCCCTAACCAGGAAAAGCCGAAAAACACAAACAAATGTAGTCATAAGAAGGGAGATGCTTAGTAACAAATAAATAAATTGATGTAGTCAAAATAAGGGAGAGGTTTAGTAACAAATAAATAAATAAACGGATGTAGTCATAACAAGGGAGAGGTTTAGTAACAAATATATGAATAAACTGCTGTATTCATAAGAAGGGAGATGTTTAGTAACAAATAAATAAACTGATGTAGTCATAAGAAGGGAGATGTTTAATAACTAATAAATAAATAAACTAATGTCATAAAAAGGCAAATGTTTAGTAACAAATAAATACACTGATGTAGTCATAAGAAGGGCAATGTTTAGTAACTAATAATTAAATAAACTAATGTAGTCGTAAGAAGGCAGATGTTTAGTAACTAATAAATAAATAAACTGATGTAGTCATAAGAAGGCAAATGTTTAGTAACAAATAAATAAATACACCGATGTCGCCATAAGAAGGGTGGTGTTTAGTAACTAATAAATAAATAAACTGATGTAGTCAGAAGAAGGGAGACATTTAGTAATAGACATATCACAGTGCATATGAGCTTTGCAATCCTGCCTGTAAACAGCACTGATGCCTCCTGTGCCTCAGCAGTGTACAAATGACAGCAACATAAATATGTGAATAAACCAGCTCATGATGATGCTCAGAGTGAAGTGTAATTGTATTTATTTTATTTGCGTTTACTTAATTTATCCTTTGTTTACTAGATTAGTTTCACTAGGCTAGTATCATCTTTTTAGGGGAGATCCAACATGATATTTATACTATAAAGGAAAGTTTTGTCAGGACATCTTGGAATTTCACCCCACTCTTTGGAGCTGCTAGATGGTGGCAGACAGCTGCTGAATCAGCAAGGAAAATTTCTAAGGGAAGTAGCAGCATGGAGAAGAAGAGAAAATTATGCAGAGTTTGAAGGCATAATGTGAGAATTTGGATAAACGGAGCTGCAAAATGTAAATAAAGTTTCCTGTGCAGCAGAAGTTACAAATGAGGAGTGTTTTGCTGTTTCATAGAAAAGGAAGTAAGTGAGGTTATTAAAGTAATGCAAATAACAGAACTCACATCAGGAGGGCCAACAACATATCACAACAAGTATATATGGTCCCAAATGTATATATTAGTTGCATTTGCAAGCACAAGTGATTTTGTGAACAATTACTGATTGAACTTTGTACCAAGTAGTTACCTGCCTTTAAAACTGTTTTATTATTTGCCCCTTCTTAAAAACAAAATGTGGAGTTTCCCCTAATTTCAATGTCCATATCATGCCTAACCATAGTCTTCCAATTCATATTATTAATCCTGGTTACACTTGCTAAAATACTGCTGCATAGAATAGGGATAACCAGAAATCTTGAAAAGCTTCTGTCAGTTTTCATATTTGTAAAAAATCATTAATGTATTACCCTTAATAAAGGTGGAAGATCAAAAGATTTCATCTTACAGATCTCTTCAGTAATATTGTTTACCATTTAAATTGGATAGTCACATTTCAAGAACATACCAACCAGTGCCTTTAACTCTATAATAAAAACTGTATCATCAGTGATTAGAGTAGACAACCTAATCATTTGACCTTTAATTACATTTCCTTTATGCAAAAAGGTGTGGCTGCAAGTAAAATACAGATATGCATTTGCAAAAATTGATTTCTCATATATTGGGGAACAATGTTTTCTGCTGCCCTTATTTTTCTACATGGTAAGATCTAAATCATTAGGAGACTCAGCAGAAACCTTGCACACAGACATTTAAAATTATATAATAGATTATAGAAAGTTAAATGTAATTAATAATCATTACTTAATCACCCAGCCACAACAAAAATATCCAAAAATGTCCCCATTGCCACATAACTTGGTGTGATGCTGCCCATGATGCTGTACCCTTAATTTGGTAATTATTATCTAAATCATTATTTTGATCTTTTGCAGCAGTTCAGAAATAATGTTTGGAGGGAAGGTTATCTGGTAGTTATGATAGATATGTGTAGTCCTTATTCTTTGATTCACCATAATTTAGGTTTACAAGATGTACAATATTTCTTGATGCTAGAGTCTTGTAAGTAATCGATATTGGAAATGATTGCTTCGTCTGAAAAATTAATTTTCTTTCAGTGGTAAATTTTTCACTTAACCCAAGGTACAGCTAGATCTGACAGTAGCTATGCAAACGTCTTTAATCAGATCTTTGAGAAGGAAGATTTTTTTTTCTTGATAAAGATTTTTTTCTCTAAACACGTTATTGATGTCTTATTTTTATAATTAAAGGACAAAAGGTGTCATTTTTTTGCATTTTTGGAAGGCTAGATGACACAGGATTCAGCATTTCTTTTACTCATAATGTTCAAACTGAAAATTTTGAATTTCTGAATGTTAAAGTTTACATTCAAAATGTAGTGTTTTACCAATTTATTTAGGAAGCCAACATTGATAAACATTTTTTTATATGCTACATGTGCACAAGCCCTCCCCCTCCATTTAGCAGAATCTTTTAACATTTGGGGAGTTTCTATGAGAACATATTTTGTGCACAGAGGAAGAGAAATTTTTAAAAATATCACAGGATATTGTTCATAGATTGATAGCTGTATGTTATGAGGAAGCTATTAAAACATATTTTGATAAAGTGGGCAAAAGGAAAAAATTGGATGCTAAGCTGAAATGTAGAATTAAGGATTTTAATAGAACCTCTTTGGATTCAAATAAAGTGTGTTTTGCTACATGTTATGTCCCATTTGTAGAAGGTGTGGGTAGAAGTTTGATAAAATGCAGGTATGTCATACAATCAAATATTACATGAGAAATTACTTTGTATGCTGAAATTGTCATACATTAATTGTCCTAGAATCAGAAAAACTCATTTGGAACTGAACTGATCATTACAAAGGCTATAGTTTTTTGTAGATATTCTGATTACAAATGTTTCACATTATCACTGGGTATATAAATTTTGGCCCATAAGGTATTTATTCTGTCATTGTAAGGTAGCAGACACTGCCTAAAGTGCTGTTGGGATTTATGTTATGTAGAGCAAATAGTATGCCCAGTAAAAGTACAAATTGTATAGCATGTGAAGGATGTGACAAACTGTTTCCAAGATAGTCCTGTGGTGATTAACTTCAAATAACATCATGCCTTAGATCCTGAATTAAGATTTTTTATTATGTATGCCATTGGTAATGAACAATTAGATTATAATGAGCCAGATATTCTACTGCAGAAAGAAGCATGATAGGTCTGAGACCCTGTTTCCTCAGGGTCTTACCTCAGGTCCTATTAATGACTAAATTATGACATATTTAATTGTATAAATAGAAGTGTTATTTTACTTGTCTGCCGGATTCTTCTTTTATATATATTTGAGTGGATATGGGTATGTAGTAAATCTGAACATTGTGAAGGCACACATTGCAGAGGTGCTAGTTCATATTAAAATGATTTAATGAAGTAAAGATTTTCACACATTTCCAAATGGCCAATACATGTTTTAGAATAAAAAAATATAATCCAAAGCACTTAATTATTCAATCTAACATAATTGTTTGATAAACAAGTATCATCATTAACTGAGCAATACAGTGATGCATTCCTTCACAAAAATCTCTTTGTTAAAGTCATACTTTAAAAATTAAAACAAAATCTGAGTTCCTTAAAATATGATTATTGCCTTCAAACAGCTGTTTGAATTTATACCTAACAAATGTTGTTAATGGCTCTGTTTTAGAGCCTAAGACAGATACTATAAGGCATATCAGAACTTGATTTTGTACTTCTATGTATACATACACACACACACACACACACACACACACATGTGATATATATATATATATATATATATATATATGTATATATATATGTATGTATATATATATATATATATACATATATATATATATATATATATATATATATATATATATATATATATATATATTCTAGTACAGTGGAAATTCAAAACAATGACAAAAAAAACAGCAAAACTTCAACAATAAAAGACAAACACATAGCTTCCATTTTCAAATGATGATGTACTTAGAGAAACAAAATTACAAAAGCTGTTGTTTTACATGGGGACTATGCCTCCACACCCACCAACATGAGGGCTTTGCCCCAAATCATCTTACTTAAATATGCACATTACATGTTTGTATAACCACAGCTAAAGTGAAAACTGAATATAACTGGTGAAAGTCAAACCTGCACAACTCAACTTTGAATATTTCTAACAATGTAAATGGTAACCTATACCTGTCTGCTTATCTACTTTTCTACTATATATTGATAGATATATCCAACTATATCCAACTATCTATCTTTCTATCTATCTATCTATCTATCTATCTATCTATCTATCTATCTATCTATCTATATGTGGATACAGCATTTGCAGTAATTTGTAATCGTTTTGCTTTAATAGTATGCTACCTTTTGTGCTATCATTTATTTTGAGATAATTAAATAGTGATTGTGTGAAGTTTGTCTATCCCCTACTGTTATGTGATCTTGACGTTGGTATATTTAAGTAGCGGGGTGTTTGTGGGATGCTGACATCTTGAAAAAATAGATTGTTTTAGTTTGCTTGTTTAGTTATTTTCCTCCATATGAGTTGTCACCCTTTTTATAGCCTTTTTAGTTTCATTGTTTTGTGTTTTCAACCAGAAGTATTTAAATTATAAAAATACAGTAGCACAGCATGTAGTTCTTACTAAACTGTGAAGTATCAGGAACCCCAAAACAGTGCAAATAATATTACAAATGTCTTTATATGCAAATAATGGTGGAACTAGTGGTTACAGTAGCATTATGAAGAAACCATTACTAACAGAGTACTGTTTATTTAATTACCTATGTCTTAGGAATAGAAATATAGCTATATTATACCATGATTATAGCTCTTATTAGTTATATTTGTTAAGTATAATATGAATAGAGGACTGAAAAAACCCAGTCTGACAGAATATGCCATCTCTTGTGTTAAGGGAATGGGAATGTATAGCAATGGCTTTAGGAGAGGGAATCAGCTGATTGGCCTAAAAGAAGCTGAAAATTGTTCCTCCCAAAGGAATCAGGAAATAGAAAGAGAGATACTGATGTGGGCTATTTCCCAAGAAAGAGAGAGAGAGAGAGAGAGAGATACTGATGTGGGCATTTTCCCAAGAAAGAGAGAGAGAGAGATACTGATGTGGGCTGTTTCCCAAGAAAGAGAGAGAGATACTGATGTGGGTTATTTCGCAACAGTATATGACCAAGACAAAGATCTTTGCTCTACATTAAGTTTAACTAAAATTTTTTTTTTTTAATAACTTGTTTTTTTCTGTTTACACTGATTGCCTAATTTGGAGCAAGTTTGTTGAAATCAGGCTTCAAGCTGCTATAATATTTCAGTGAATGTTTGCCTAAAACATATCTTTTCTTCATCAGAATGTCCTACTTCAACTTTAGGTATGTCTACAGGTATATAAGTTATAAGTAGTTTCTTTACTAATACCTCACATTCTGTCTTCAATACAGAATGCTATGATTACTTTTAGGTGTCTGCCTTACTCATATTGTTTGCTTTTGTCAGGAAGTTTACTGCCCTGTTTTGCTCAGGGATACCAACTGCTACCAGTAAAATTATTTTATCTTGTCCTTTAGAAGTAATTTTTATTTCTCTCACTGAAGTTTCCATTTTGTGTTTTACTTGAACACTCTAAAACACATTTTTTTGTTGCCTTCTGATAATTTTAGTTTTGATAGCAGTACATAACAATTAGCCGTCGTATTTTCTTGTTTGACCCCCATAGATTCTGTTCCGCAAAACTGATATATCCAAACTGTCTAACCATTCTTTATTCTTCATGTTAACATGTTTATTTATTTGCCATTTGTTTACTGGGAAAGTCCATTGGGCCAACAATGAGCCCATTTTCAATGGAGGCCCGGGGAGAATTCAATGTCTTTGTTATCATAAGCGCATTGTGGATGTCTGTGTTTTTTTGTGCTATTCTTTTTGTCATTTAGAATTTTTAGGTCTCATCCACTAAATAATCCAAGTCTATAACTTGTTTGGGATTCCTCAGACTTCTAATCCACCACTAGAAATTGCCAAGAAGCAACAATATCAAAACTTGGACCTACCATGTGAAACTGTACTCACAGACATAAACAACAGTGAAACTCTGGAAGCATTCAAAAAAAAAACATAGGCAGTATCTACTTTTGTGACACTTGCTTGTGTCGCAGCTTACTACATCATATACTTACTAGTATATTCCATTTCTTTATATTGGTATAATGTGCTACAGCGGTGTCCAGTGGTGGAGCAGTTAATGTTGTTGCCTCACAGCAAGAGGTTCTCTGGTTCAATTCTTGGCTGGGGTGCATTCTGTGCAGAGTCTGCACGGCCTCTCTACATTTATGTGGGTTTCCTTCCACATTCCAAAGACATGCATCTGGACCATTTCTCCCTGGGCCACCACTGAAAATAGGCTCTGTCCTAGTTGGACTTTTCTGGTCAACAAACATTAAATAAATAAATAATGATTCTTCTATGCAAATAAATTGCTATGATACATGCTACAAAAGCATGCCCATCACTATAACCTTTGATACATACTGTATATATTTTTATGTTCTGTTTATTTTTAATAATGTGTACTTAGGTCTTGTCACATGATCAATTGTTAGTATAAACAGGTGTCCTAATCAGCATGTATTATGCACCTGACAAAGCTATATGTGAAAGTGCTTGTGTGAATAAAGCTGAGCTGACATCAACTTCTTGGATTTTGGTTTTGTATTTCAACAGATATTTGAAGTTTAAAGCCATACCTTTGCTTTTTGGACTTTTATTTGAATTCTATTTTTCAGCAAAGGTCTTAGTTATTGAACTGGTAATATTTTTTCCTTGCCTTATTTTTAATAATGTACTTAGCATTAGTCTTCAGCATGTTTGTACCCAGCACATGACTTACAAATATCAGTAGGCCATCTTACTCACCTGGTTATCAATGATTGCTTTGTTTCCAGACATGCAAAGAAGACTTAATTTTCAGGTTAGAAATGTCATATCAAGTTAAAAGTTATTTATATAACAAAGGGTGGAAAGTAGAAATGCAAGGACTCAGGAAAATATTTACTTTCTTAACTGTGGCAGATCTCATGGACCATTTCCAGGTTCAGCCTAGGAGAGTGCACAGGAGACCATACTAAACATGTTACCATATCTGTACATTATTCAGAATATGCAAACATACATAGACATAGTATGAAAAGCAGTAACACGTTTATACATATTTATAGTGTCACTGATATAGTATAAATGGCATAAACATGATTGCACATTACAGAAAATGTGCAGATACAAAACAATATGGTTACATTCAAAGAGCAAACAAAGTCACTATATACAATATTTAAATTGTAGCAACGGTCAAAGAGCCTAAGAAGTCTAAGAAAATCTTTGTGTAAAAATTGCATTTATAGAGAAGGGTTGAAGGGAACAGAAAAATAAGAGTGATGGAACAGAACTGAAAAGGGAAGGAAAGAAATGAAAGCCAGGAACTCTACAATGTTAATGATGTTAACGAAGGAATTCAATCCATGAGATTTAAAACTGGAGAGCAGGTTTTAGTTTTGGTACTCACAGTAGAAAATGAATTTGTGAATAAAATGTAAGATCCACTTGAGGTAATAGAGAAAATAGAATGGAATCTACTTGTTAGAGTGAACAATTAAAGGACGAGGCCTGAACTGATACCATATAACCATACTAAAACCCTACAGGGTGCATCAAACTCTACAAGTATCTTAGCAGCAGAGACTACCTAAGCAACAGAAACTGCAAATATAGGGGGGCGTGGCCAAGGATGAACACAGGGTAGCAGCAGATTTCTTCAGCTCCACCAACATAACTACATTAACAGGAAATTATTACTTCAAAACTCAACTAATGGAATAATTTTCTTTCTAAAAACGTTTGGACTATCATTACTTATAATAATATTCAAAAAAGAAAGAAAATTTAACTGATTTTCCTGTCAGAAATCCTTTTGGAAAATTCTCTCTCATCATTTCTGTTCAGAATGAGTTCCAGCAAGACTAACAGTCAGGATTCCAGCATTAAGAAAGAGCTTCAGACATTATTATCAACTATACAGCAACTAACAACTAAAATGGATAAACTGGATGTTAAAATTGACAATTTTATAGAGAAAACCACAAAACAAATGGATGTGCTACACCAAGATTTACAACACCAGAAAGCCCAGATAACAGGTATAGAAGAGGCACTTAATGATATGGATAACATAATTAAGAAAGAAGAAATGAACATTGAATTTTTATTGAAACAAAACACCCACCTTCAATCCAAACTAGATGACTTGGAAAACAGATCCAGACGTAACAATATAAGGATTTTTGGGCTGCCAGAAAATATAGAAGGTAACAATATTACATCTTTTTTAAACACTTGGCTTCCCAAAACTTTAGATCTGTCAGAGGCATTTTCTTTTGGCATTGAAAGAGCCCACAGATCTTTATCCATTTCTAATACAAATAAAAATGATCCTAGATCAGTTATTGTAAGATTTTTATCATCTTATGACAAGGAGATGGTATTAAAATCTGCATGGGCTAAATCACCTATAAAAATTAATGAAGCAACTGTGCGCTTTGACAATGACTATTCCTCTTTGGTAATATCAAAAAGAAAGGTATTTTTACCATTAATAAGAGAGCTTAAGAAAGCACAGTTCAAAACTCATCTTTTATTTCCTTCCAAACTGAAAATCTTTTTACTTGATGGCCCTAAAATTTTTGAAGACCTGGACTCTGCTTTGGTATATATTAAAAAAAATAAAATACTAGACAAAATAGAGGATATGGAATGGGCAAGTCCTTCGTTAAAAAGAATGGCAACCGGAACATCTTGGAAGACATCAGAGAAACAAAAGAGACTAAAAAACAAATGACATGTTTTATATTTCTTTGAACTTTTTGATTACAGTTTCTGCATTTAAAGAAAACCATAAATATCTTAATGATTTGTACAAAGTTATACTAATGTGCAAGAACTGAAGTTTGTTTTATGGATAATCAAACTTACATGAGGAACAAATAACCTGATATAAATCAACTTGTTTCTCTTCTGTAACTAAGAGATCTAAGGTTAGTAATATGTTATATCTTTTTTTTTCTTTCTTTACTTTAAATAATAGCACTCTATTTAAACTAAACATATATGGGAGGGGGAGGGAGGGCAGAGAGGGGGGAAAGATGAAAAGAAGGAAAAAGGGGGAAAATAAAATATTATCTCTTTAAAATTATTTATGCTGTTTAAATAAAACTGCTTTATATTATACTATATTTAAAATTGCTTAAACACATACTATCAAATAATAAGTTATGATATAACTGTAGCTGACTAGAACTAAAGCAGTTGTAAGTAATGTGTCTCAGGTTTTACTTTACTAAAAGAAACAGCAAGTAAATATATATCTAGATATGTTTTTTTTTTTTTTTAATTTTATTTTATTAAGAAGTAACAAGGTTCTAATAATACTGATATGTGTTTGTAACATACTTTGAATGAGAAAATGAAATGGGACACATAAATTTAAGAAATGTTTATGTTAAATAATTTAAGGCTTAGTCTCACTGCCATAGAGACTGCAATGACTTGTGGAATGCTTCGAGAAGGTTTTACACTGTATAAATCCTTTTACATTCAAAATGAATGTTTGTCACTTACTTTTACTAAAATTCCCGCCAGAATGTTATAAGAGACAATTTTAGTTATAGGTATCCTCGTGAATAGTGTCCTCGAGCCAATTTAAAAGCTTCAACATTCAGCAAATGCACAGAGAAGCTGAAAGCAGCCATTTTGAACTTTGACCCCTGATTTCACACAGACACTTCGCAAATTCAAGAAGTAAACCAGTTTCAGGAAGTAGAACTGCTGTAAATGCGGTATTGTGATGAAAAACAAACTTTATGACAACAAAATGTGAGTTTTTCTTTATAATAACTTACTTATTTAAGATGTTACTTATAAAATGTAAAAGTTATAATGATTTTTAATGTCTTAATATGCCATAGTAAACAAATGAAATAGCTTAGAATGCATAGTAGCTAAACTCATGCATATATGACTCTGAAAGCTTATATAGTTGCTGCATTTCAATGCATATAGGTGGATATAATTTAATGATATATAACATTATAATGCATTTATTTTAACAAAGATAAAAAAGTATGTGCATTACTATGATTTTATTTCAGAAGAAAGTGTCATGTCATACATTCTAAGCTGCAGTGCAGATATATGAGATATAGCAGGCTTTCATCATAATGATTCATGCATAACTAGAGATCAACATTGCTTTGTAGTCTGTTTCTTTTATCTCATATACTAAGAATAATCATTTTTATTTAAATGGTAAGAACAAGTAAGAGAAGGAAGCTTGTAGTACATGTAGTTTAAAGTTTTAAAACTACTAATAGTACTGTTATGGCAGAAAATATGAATACTCTAATGTAAATAATATTTTGAGACATAATAGCCTTAGATAATAAATGTTATTAAATTCAAATGAACATAAACATATAATAAGAACCTATCACTACAAGTTTATATTAAACAACTAAAAGGGTATCTTTTTTTTTTTCTCTCTCTCCTCTGCTCTCTCTTTCAAGATTGTTAGAATGCTTTTATGATAATGTACACATTATATAGAATAGATAAACATAACATTGTTAAGATGACTATAAAAGTTTTAATATGATAATACAAGGGTATTCTCAAGAATAATGTTGGTAATGTTTCTATTTCTCAAAGATGATTTATAATGAGTCATTTATTGTATAAGTTTTAAAGTAAACAAATATTAGATATACATAATACATGTTAGTGATATTGATTATAAGTTCTATTTTAGTTTCTTATATATTATCATAAAGATTAGTTAGTGTAAATGTTATAATAACCTATTTCTTAACTTTCATATCTAATTATTACATTAATTACATAATTGATCTTCTTTTATTTATTATACTGTAAAATAAGAAGCTGTTATATAAATTGTTTAAGTCCTGCTATAATAGATAATCAAAATAATGAGCTTAACCTTAGTTAATAAAAAGTTAGTATTTATTTAATTTTGGTGGCAGCTGGGGTACTGCTGCTTAGGATAGGTGGATAACTTGAGTGGTATTTGCTACTCGAAGTTGGAGTTTTTAACTCCAGGCTGGATGCAATGTTTAATCCAAACAATATTTTCATATGATTTGTGTCATGTGTACATAGTTTTGACATCCACATCACATTTTATAAACTCACTGTCACTACAAATAAAAGTTAAAATTTCACTAAATTTCATAAGATTTTCACTAATTGCAGCTATAATTAATATAATACCTAAAGGAAGAGACATAATAATACTTATTTTAGTAAATGCTATTCTGCTTATATGTTTTATATGTTTATAATAAGTTAAATGGTAACTTTAAAAGGAATTTCTCTAAACATTAATGGATTAAATAACCCATGTAAAAGGGGAAGTTTAATGAGATATATTAATCTTCATAGAGCCAACTTAATATTCCTTCAAGAAACACATCTCCTGAAAAAAGATATAGATAAATTAGCCACTAATAAATATACAATCTTGGTTAGCTCAGAACACACACAGAAAGAAAGAGGAGTGGCTATTTTATGGAACAAAAATATGCCCACACCTAAAATTATTAAGTCTTATAAAGATGACAAAGGAATGTTTTGCCTGGTTACAATACAGATTAATGGGAAAATCTATACATTGATTAATGTATACTGGATACCAGGAATTGGCACTAATACAGTGAAATATCATCTCAATAAGATTATATCATTTTCTAAAGGAGATATTATTTTAGCAGGAGATTTTAACTGTATCCTACATGAAAAAGATACTACTACTATAGGAAAAAGGAAAATCACATCTAGTGCAAAACATTTAAAGGATTTCATTAATCTATATCATTTGAATGATAATAATCAGACAGATTCTAAATCATTACCATATACCTTTTTTTCTAACAGACATAAAACTTATTCAAGAATAGATAGAGTCTTTATTTCTAACCAACTGGTAACTGACTTAACTAATTCTAAGATCATTTCATGCCCTATATTGGATCATAATTCAATTGTCTTTGAATTTATGGTAAATATTACTCATAATGTTCAGATCAAAAGAATACCTGCATACCTAACCCAACTAAAAGATTATAAAGATTATATACTTACAGAGGTACAACATTTTTTGGACTTAAACACTACACCTGATGTCTCAATTATTTACATTTGGGATGCTCTAAAATCTTATTTATATGGACAAAGTATCAGATGGTATAATAACAAAAGGAAAACTTGGGACAGGGAATTAATAGACATACAAAACAAATTAGACTCATATAAACATAATAATAAGGAAAATATTATGGACAAAAAAGTAATTGAGGAAATAAATAAATTAAATGAGAAATACAAAGAAATTTTAAATCACAAAGTCAAAATAACATTAGAGAAATACAAATTTTTGTCTTATCCAATAAGTCCCAAATACTTACATAGACTTAAAAATAAAACGAAAAGGCTTAATAAACAAAATTACATCAACGAAATTTTTTCTTCAAGGAAAAAAAAAGAATGTTTCTAGTTTACCAGAAATATTAGATGAATTTAGAAATCACTTTCATAACATTAACCATAATAACATTAATATGGAATCTAAAGACAGAATAAAGAACTTTATAATTACAAACATGAACAAAAAACTTAATAAACAACAAGCTGGATTAATAGATAGAAACATTTCACATACAGAGGTTATCACACAAATAAATAAACTTAAATTCAACAAAGCACCAGGTAATGATGGTATTATTCCGGAGATTTATAAAATCCTTCCTAAGAGTACTTATTCATTAATACATAAGGTTTTTATTTCAGCTCAAAATGAATTGATAATTCCCCCATCTTGGCAATACACATTTATTTCACCAATCTTGAAACCCAATAAAGATCCAACTAGTTGCACATCATATAGGCCCATTTCACTACTTAATGTTGACTACAAAATGTTCATGAATATATTTGCTGATAGATTAAAGACAATCATTCCAAGTATAATAGATATAGATCAGACAGGCTTTATTACAAATACAAATACTTTTGATAATATAAGGAGAACTTTAACTCTGATTGATTATGCAAACAGAAAAAAGAAAGATTTGACACTCATAAGCCTTGATATAAGTTCAGCATTTGACTTAGTAAGTTGGGACTATCTGTTTATCTTATTGAAGTGTACAAATTTCTCTAATACATTTGTGAATTTAATTGAACATTTATATAAAGGAACATTGGCATACATTAAAATTGGAACTTATGTCTCACAAAAGATACCCATATTAAAAGGCACAAAACAAGGGTGTCCACTTTCACCATTGTTATTTACTTTAATAATGGAGCCTTGGGCTAATTTGATTAGGAACAGCAATGATATAGATGGATTTGGTATAGATGAAAATACAATATCTAAAATCCAACTTTTTGCAGATGATGTTTTAATTACATCAACAGGGAAAAATTATTCTATGCAGTCATTATTTGATAAGATGACAGATTTCAAGAATATTTCAGGATTGATATTTAATGAAGAAAAAACTAAAATATTACCAATATTCACAGGGAAAAACGTTCTCACTAGTGATTTTCTTAAATACATACCCAATTCAGGTCAAATAACTTATTTAGGCATAATATTAACTAAAGATATTAAATCCATTATACATCATAATTATAGTAACTGTCTTCATAATATACAAACTCATTTCAATAGCTGGAATAATATATTTTTTACCATGGAAGAAAGACTCACAATTATTAAAATGATAATATTCCGGAAGATATTATACATAATACAATCAATAATACTCCCACCTACAAAAATAATTATGAAGAAATTAAATTCACAAATGTTAAATTTCTTATGGGCACCTAATAGACCTAGGATTGCATTAAACAAACATACTAATAGTTGGTCCCAAGGGGGTATAGCATTTCCAGACTTTGATTTATACACTATCTCTTCTATTATAAAAGTTATAACATTACTAATAGATCAGTCGTATGTTGCAAAATGGAAGGAATATTGGGAATTAATTAGCATGCACTTCACAAAAATATCATTAACACACAAAAATACTATTATAAACAATCCCATGTTATGGTTACTTAAAGAGTTTTGTACCTCATCTATTACACCAAAATATATAACTAGTTACCCATTAAATATTATTATTAGATATCGTAATTTTATATATACACATCCTAAGTATAAGGAATGAAATTTTATCTTATTTCCAATAATATATATACACAAGGTATTCTTTTATCATCCACCTCTGAAAGAACTCTTTTAGTCACAGAGAATAATTTAAAGTATTGGTATCAGATGCTGTTAGACAATAAAGTAAAAAATTTAGACTTTTTAAAGCAAGAATTTGACTTGAGAGAAACATGTTGGTTGGAGATTCAGACGTTTAGACATCATCTTGCTAACAAACTTGACTTAATGTCTTTAACAATTAAAGAATCTGTTCCAATATTGATTGACTACTTGATACTAAATTTACAACAAAGGGTTTCTGATAAAGATAAGCTCTCACATATACATAAAATTATTAGAGATGAAACCTATTATAGTTCAGATAATTACTGGAATTATTTCAATTCCATTAATGGTGAATTACCAAAACAACAAGATAAACAATATATATTGGAATCTGCTTATAAAACTACTTCTTCTATTAATTGGAGACTTTATACCTGGAAATTTTTACATAGATCTTTCTATACACCCCTAATGATGAAAAAAATAACAAAAAAGATAACATATGTAAGAGATGTACTGTAGAAATAAATGCTGATTGGGCACATATGTTTTACGATTGTATAAAACTGAAGGAATATTGGATGTTAATCAATGATTTTTTGCAGGCTCTTTTTACAGATAATTTCATAGTCCCTAAGTCACTTATATTATTTAACACCCCTGTTCCTAAATGTGTTAAAAAAGTTAAACTTCCTTTACTATGATCAATTCTAGCAGTGGCTAGAAAATTAATAACTAGAAACTGGATTTCAGATACTCCTCCTTCATTTAATGAATTTTAAAATGTTATGATTGAAGTATGTCATATGGAACTAATGACAATAAAGTCAAGAACCATTAGGAAAACATCTTACTATAATATATGGGTTAACTTACAAAACTTGTTAAAACAGTCTTAGTTTTATTAGTAAGATGTTACAGTTTAATTAATTGATTTAATCTAAAGTGGATGTCTTTGTAAATACTTTAGTTGTTTTATTATATGTTATAATTGTTTATATTTTAACTGCTTGCATAAGATTGTCATAATATTTATTTTGTATGTTAAAATTAAAAAACTTGTTTTAAAAAAAAAAAAAAAACTGCAAATATAAACCCTTAGCAAAATATTTTTGAAACATCAAGTTTAAACTTGGTTAGGCTTAAAATGGCCCCTTTGGTTAATAGCCTAGTATGCTACAATATAAGACCTAAATACATTTGTATTAGGGAGCATGTAGGTGCAGGTCTGGCAAAGTAAATCTGAGTCAACATCATGGTACGGCTATACCAGCAGAAAATATTAATGTGCAATTCTGCAGAATTATAAAGCTACAAAGTCCATACGGAAGTAGCTTAAAAAGACATAACAGAGGAGTCAGTGCATGAGTGCAGCAATGCCATAGTGTCAGCTCCGGTACCTGATGGAACAGGTGAGTGCTGCACTTATTGTAGGAAGCAGACCAGCATTGTAAAAGGTCACAGGAGCACAGTGCATGGACTAGAGAAACTATTGGAACTGTTGAAGAAGGTAGGACTATTAGCTGCACTAAGTGATCTACAAATATTCAAGGGTGAAATATAGCACTGGTCTGGCTCAACTCATCACAAATTAGATGGCCTGCTTCAGGTATACAGACCATTGAGGCAGCATGAACTGTTGATTTTCTAGCTAGGCTGGGTCAACTCTAGCATAAAATTTGGTTCTCGCCAAATGCAAGAGAAGAAGTAATGCAGACATTTTTAAATAGTGGTTTAAGCAATGTTAGTACGTGCAAATACTGGTGTAAATAGAGAGTATTATGATTTTTGTCTATGATTATAATTTTTATAATATGTGTATGAGATACTGACAGTGAAAGAACTAATATGACTGTATAATACTGGAATGAGCTGGAAACAACTAGAAGAAACTGGAATGAAACTGGAATGTCTTTATTAGTCATTACCCAAAACTGTCCTGAACCAGTCTCTGCTTTATGGGCCAAATCTTCTTGTACTTTTCAGAATGGAGTCTGCACACACTGTAGTTCAGTTAACAATGTGTTATTATATACAGTGAAGGCAGATGTCAACAATATCTGAATACTGTTTCCAATAACATTGCTGATAAGCTGAAACAGTCCTCTGCATTCATATTTATATTTCTTTAATAAACTGAAATAGTCCTCTGCTTCATACCTCTCAACCTCTCACCACAAAAAATCTGGACAAAGCCAGAAATAATGAGGAGACAAAGTCCTCAAAATAGGTAAATTTTTAAAATATTGCTCTTATAAACTTAGAAAGTTGCTAGAATAATACGCTTTGCATTACTATGTATGCTATGACAGATATGAAGTATAAACTAAAAGAAAATTCTAGCTAAGCTACAATTTCCTCTGTGTGATCCCTCAAACATGGGATATATGCAAAAAACCTTTAAGAATAACAGGTGTTTCAGCTATATGGCAATTCTGATTGCCCATAACTTTTTTCTTTTTAAGTTGTTTAATGGACAAATTCAGGCAAGTAAAGCCAAACCCCACTAGCTGTGAACATGCATGTTTTGGCCTTGTTATGGCCTCATCAGCACAGCACAAATGGACAGTTGAGAGTATGCTCTGCACTCCTATTTTTCTTACTTTAGTAATTAAACTTGCAATTTTAATTTTGACCACTAGGTGACACTTGAGCATTTATGGTCTGTTTGGATCGAAGTCTCTATACTTTATTATTTAATTCTAACTGGAGATATTTTTAACTCGTTATCAGTGGTAAACTCTCCTTTTATAACTATAATATATGTATCCTAAAGCATAATTACCATATATTGTATTAACTTTTGTCTATAATGTTTCTGTGTGCTGTAATAGATGTCTGCTTTTAAAATCAGTCTTAATTACCCTTCAAGTATTTATGTGTTGTAATAATAGAAGTACTTATGCTTTCTGTATTTCAGATATTATGTAAGGCGCACTTTATTCTGTAAATTAATTAAAAAATTAAGCCGGACCTGTTATACCTTGAGTATATTAAATAATTATTACTACATATTCTTTAGATAACTTATCTTCACTTTACCCTTAAAACTAAGAACTGAATAAAGTGAAGTAATGCTGTTAGAAATGTATAACTGAGTATGAATGTTATATTCTGAAATTTGACTGAAATGTACTGAATTCTACTAACTCTTACTCTCATTTCAAGCACTCCGTTCTCTATATACCCATTTCTTCTCTGTTCAGCTACCTCTCTCTCATTCTCATTAACCCCTCAAAAATTTTCCCCAATTTCATCCATCTAGCTTCTATTCTTTGCCTTACTGTCCACTGTACATATGATTATACACCAATTGTAACTGATGTATCCTTGCACATACAGTATTGCACATCATCTTTCTGTATGCATTATTTGTTTACTCTCTATTTTTATTATAATAAATGTGTGCTTGTTAATTTGTAATATGGAGCTTTTCTCCCTGAGTCTCTACTGAAAATGGACTACTAGTCCAATCGGAGTTCCCTGGTAAACAAATGTCAAATAAATAAATACTGAACTCATACATATTTATACTGAACATCTAAAATAGCTGGGTATAAATGTTATTTTCTGGAAACTAACTAAACTAATACTAAAGGAATACCATTTCTGCCAGCATTACCTGAACACTGATAAAAGCATAAACTGAAATCTGATAATGTTATATTCTGGAGACTAAAGTATTTGTAAAGGATAGCCTTTTTTTCTGCCAGTATTATCTGAATGCAGATAAAAGCATAAACTGAAATCTGGTAATCTTATATTCTGGAAACTTAACTATTACCAAAAGAATACCATTTTTCTGCCAGGTTCATGGGAGGCTACTAGGCTAATGGCCATAAGGATTTTATAAGCCTAGTCATGTTATACTCATGTTCCATATTTATCTGAACACCGATAAAAGCATAACCTGAAAACTAGTACTGTTGCTTTAATTCTAACCTGCATAAATACCCATCTGCTATATGTACATTTTAACTTTAAGATTTTAGATAATGGAAACACATATAAACTGAACGTTAGTACTGTTATACAATTGTTTAATGCTAATCTGCATAAATACACATATGTTGTATATACATTTAACTTTAGATGACTGCAACACATTTAAACAAACATTACAAAATTGCACATTTGCTGTACTTGAGTTGTGACCACAGCTGTTGCCACATTCAGGCCTTAATCTGTATTGCCCCAGTCACTGCTGAGGTATAAGGGCTTCCCTAGAATCTCTAGAATTCTGGATACATGTAGGCCTTCCAAACATCCTGTTTCCTATTTATTTTGAAAGACTGAGTGGTTTATGTAATATTTTTCTTGAATGCATTTAAAATCAAACTGGAAGAATCAGCCTGGAGCAATATTTGTAAGGCACAAAAAAGCAGTATTGCATCCTTAAGATGACATTTGCAGCTTTAACAATTATGAACTGCTAGCATTGCTTGTTTCCTCCTTTATTTACATTTTATGCATGAAATAAAAATATGCTGCTAATAAATTCCAGTACGTCTATAAGCAAACTGATAATGTACTACAGTGAACCAAACCAATGCTACTAATAAATACATTCTTGCAAATCTATAACTGAACTGATAATATACTACAGTGAAACGGAAATGATGTAACCTCATTATTATATCAAATGGAAGCATCAGTGGCATTGTTTTCCCTGTCATAACCTCAAATTAAACTAAAAATAGTAATCTGATACTGTATTCATATTTTAATATTTTTTTGGATTTTTGCACCTCTATAAAATTAACCTTAACTTTTAAACTTTCTACATTTACTCTGTGACCCTCACATTGTAATTTGCTCTTCAGCATGTAAGTCTCCACCCACTGCCTTAACATACCCATTCCTTTAGCTGATGTCATTTAATTTTTTCATTACTACTGAATGCTACAAGGATGTATTATTACTGTCTACAATTCTCTTAGAAAAATAGTAAGAACTGTTACTGCATAAAACTGTCACTAATAATATTGAACTGATCTTTACAATACTGTTTTATGGCATACAGTACTGTCTTTAATTCAGCTCACTGAGCTGTCCTGTAATCTGATAATTAAGTTACTTGAGGCCATGCTGCTGGTTTGCTTGGTAAACTGAAATTTCTGCATGAAATATATACAGTCTTGAACCATTTACATATACACATGTATTACTAGAGTTAAACTGATTCTGGAACTTTACTTGTCTGTCCTTTATACAAGTATATGAAATTGTCTCATACAGTATACATATTTATTACTAGAGTTGAACTGATCTGATTCTGGAACATTAATAGTCTGGCCTTTATACAAGTATAACATGAGAGCTGAACCAGTGGCTTAATGACACATATTTATGATGCACTCTTTTCTTGCATGGGATCTGAACTTTTGATTGTGCTTCTACTTCTAAAATATAGCATTGATTTTAAATTGTACATTCTGTAAACTAGCAAAACATCATTTAATATCCTTGAACTTTGTTTGTCTCAGTCTGTATCAAGATATTACTTATGCATTGCAACAGTTTACTGCCATAATTTAAATGCCTTAGCAATATCTGCTAAACAAAACAATAACACAAAAAATAATTTGCCAGAGCTGTAACTGTAAACCATTTATTCTGTGAATTAACTTGTCTGTCATTTCTGGTATACCCTATACAACACATGCTTCCAGAATGGCAAGTGTGTACTGTTGAGTTTTATTTCTTACTGGCCACTCCTAGTATGAATTTCTGAGAAAAGATGAAACTGTGGTAATTTGACTCCCTCCACTTCTGCTGTGTCAGCTGAAGTGGAATTACTTTTGTATTTAACCCACAAATGTGAATGTTCCTGTCATAACCAATTCTTCAAATTCTGTACATTTGCACAATCTATTGCATACGAATTCTAAAAGTACATTCTGTGGTATTTTTATTTTTCCTCAAATCTTGTTACTGAAGTTTAAAACAGCATGTAACTCTGATGACATGTCCATACCTAGTATGGGGCTGTTACACTTAGAACTGTTAACTGCTTTAATCTTAGACACTTTAACTCTTGACAAAACTGCACTTACGTCTTCTGGTAGAGGTGAATTTGTAACTGAAATTTATGTGTCTGTATTAATCAGTACAATATGCCATCATTTCTTTTCTGTAAACAATGAAATATTGTCATTTCTTCCAACCTTAAACAATGACAGCTAAATAAGCTGGTTTGGTGCTGAACTGCCACACCCTTTATAGATGAGCTGAAGATCCTTTTTATAGAACTAGCAACAGCAATGACTTGCACTATGGCATGTGTCTTTTTTATTTTGTCCTGAAACACTAGGAATAACATTGTTTTGACCTAAAGTATGCATTTCTTCTTTGCCCTGAAGTCTGTATATCATTTATGCTGGCATTTACTTTATCAAACTGATCAAAATCTGCACTTTGCTCCTCTTATCCACTGAGTGCAATATTTTAAATGGCTTGTGAAAACAATAAACTAGAATTTATAGCATTTTGAACATCTGTATTTGAAATAGCATCTTGTCTGGAAATTTGCATGTTACGTACACTGACTGTGTTTACATCTGTAGCTGCAATTACTGCAGTTTAACTCTGTATTTTGAATTGCATATAAACAAGAATGTATTATATTCTGAACATTTGTATTTGAAACAATATGAACTTGAGACACTGAAAATGTTTGCTTTCTGTTTGGTTGGAAAATCTGCATGTTTCATACTGACTGTGTTAACATCTGTATCTGCAGTACTGTGATTTAACTCTGTATTTTGAATTACATATGCTGTGTTATTTATACTGATTTCTGTTAAGTCTTAGACTATACTGATAGAACTTATTCTGTGAATCATGAGACAGTGTGTATATTGCAGTGTGCCTCTCTGAGTTAACCCTTTTGCATCTACAAAGATTTAATATTCCTGAACTAATGACCCTTACATTTAAATGAACATTTCTAGAACACAGTTTTTTAGACTGTTTTAGCCATTTTTTTTAACTTTAAACCGCACATTTACTGGTGACTTTTCTGTAGAAGTACTGTTTGTATTCAAACTTTTCTGAGATTTACTGTCTGACATAACTAGAAAATACATCCTCACGTAAGAAAGTTGAAGTAGCTTTAAGAAAGTGTTCTGGTGTCTCGCAGCTTTTTTAAACTTTATCTTGTTTCTTGACTGTGTGACATCTCACTGAAAACTTGAAGCTCTGTTTTCTGCTTTGGAGATGGTGAAGTACATTGTCTTTTACACTGGTATTTTGGAGAGTCTGACGTTTTTTGACACTGTTTTGAAGGAACGCTGATGACGTTTTTAGATATGCTCTTTGAGGCATTTATTGAAGTAGTTTTTGAATAAACATGGGTGCTTTGTAGTCTGTTCTGTAGAATACACATGGTCTGACTGCTGATAAGGTTGCTATGCAGTTGGGGACTTACTTTAAATGCTGCCCCCTATTCGATGATGGCTCACCATTGAAATCATTTATATAACTGTATACTACTGGAATGAGCTGGAAACAACTGGAAGAAACAAGAATGAAACTAGAATGAATATCTTTATTTGTTAATTATCCAAGACTGTGCTGAGTAGGTGCCAGTCTCTCTTTTATAGGCCAAATCGTCTTGTACTTTTTAGAATGAATTCTGCACACACTGTAGTTCACTCAAGAATGCTTTATTATGTACGGTGAAGGTAGATGCCAACAATGTCCAAATACTGTTTCACTGTGCTGAGTAGGTGACAGTCTCTCTTTTATAGGCCAAATTGTCTTGTACTTTTTAGAATGAATTCTGCACACACTGTAGTTCACTCAAGAATGCTTTATTATGTACTGTGAAGGTAGATGTCAACAATGTCCAAATACGGTTTCTAATAACAATGCTGATAATCTGAAATAGTCCTCTGCATTCATATGTTTCCTCCTGAATAGCATAATTAATATTCTGAAATGCTGGATATTTGACCTGATTTCTGCCCTCATAGCAAAGTGTCTATACTGCCTTCTGAAGACTGCTTTGCCATGACGTTCTGCATATCAGTCCAAATGAACTAGCTGTGTCTGAAGTATTTCCTAATAATGCCAAAACCCTGCAAATATCTACACACTTATGTAGCCTTGGTTTCTAAGTCTTGTACCATACAAACAAAATGTGTTTTTACTCAAATGTACAGCACATTCTGTTCTTATCAGTATTTTTGACTGAAGGGTATTTTTACTGAAATTGTATGCAAACTGTGAAGCCTGTTTTAATAAGGCTGCACTTCTAGACTTACGCAAGAGAATACTGTAGTTTTGTACATTTAAATGATCCTAGATCTAACAGACAGCAAGAAATTCACTTTAAGAGCAAAACTTGAGAGGTAAATCTTAGCATCCATGTAAGAATATGTAGTAATAGTTACAATCTGTGACATCTGATAATTATTATTTGTAGTGTGTGGAGCTTTATCTGCTCCATGTGTTGTCAGTTACACATTAAAAAAAAAGAAAAACAAGGAAACAAAGTATAGTAGTGCAAAGTGTTTTATCAGATTTTAGAGCCTTTGAAAGGCAGAAAAACACTTTTGTTCTGCCAAACAGACAATAGGTAGGAGCAAAGTGACCCTATTTAGAATTTTCTACTTTAAAGTTGTTAGAAACTTCATTATAACAAACATTTTATTTAAAAATGGGATAGAGCAAAGTATAGTGGCCATCTTTAGAATGGACTGCTTTAAAGTTGTAAGAAACGTCATTCTGTTATACTTTTTTAATAAATGTGGCACAGCAAAGTATCTAACAGCTTTCAAATCTGTTTTACCTCTTCTACTGCTCTTTGCTAACTGGTACTATCTGTTGTCAATAACCAGGCTGAGTCTTGATTTTAACAGTGTTTCTGAGTTCTTAACACAAGTTTGTTAAGCACCATTCTGGTATCAGAAAAGTATGTAACAAGCTTCCATTTTCCCATTTTTAGAGTGGAATTGCGTCACTGCGTGCACTATAGTATTTATAGTAGTGTTACAGAGAATCCATTTTAAATAGAGTGTTGTTGCTTTAAGTGCAGTATTTTTAAGAGAGTACATTTTTTAGTGATAATTATCGGTTTAAAAATAAATCTGTCTGTATACATAAGTTTGATTAATGAATTGTTGGGTACAATATACAAAGACAGTTGAGAAAACCCAGTCAGAGAGAATTTGTGCTTTGCGTGAGAAAGGACTGGAAGTCCTACAGTGAAGAATGTCTTGGGGAAGAAGCTCTAATTTATTCCTGCCACAGGACACCAGGGAGGAATACCAAAGTGGCAGTTACCACACAGCACCATGTCATTTAAAAAGGGATAAACTTACAATTTGTTACTCATATTCTGTAGCACACAAATAAAATAACATTGCTGCACTTGTTTCCGTGACTTTTTTGTGCTGATCACTTGTCAACATTTTTCCTGGTTGTCACACATCGTGCTGCACATTTCACTGAAGAATGGTTGACAGTTACAGGTCCCAATAGTTTATGTGTGACTCAAGAGGAACTGGAATAATTTCAGCATACAAACAAACTATAAATATCTTCATGAAACTAGTTTGTGTATGTGTTGTATCTTGCTCACTCTTAAGGGCTTAGCATTTGCAAAATAGCATGTACATTTTTTTCCTTTGGTTTGTTTGTGTCTTTCGGCTTTTCGTGGTTAGGGGTCGCCACAGCGGAACTCCGGTCTGCTAATTATTGGCAGCAGATTTTTACGTGCTGGCTTGCCGTGCCCAACGCACAACCTTCAATGAAGGAATGCCCATTCACGCATGTCGCCACACAGAAGACGCTCTGAGAATCAAACAGGCAACGTCTAACTGTAAGGCAACAATGCTACCACAGCACCACCACCGCAGTTGAACAATGCATAGTCTTGATTGACTTTGTCTTTCAGCTTTTCCTGGTTAGGGGTCGCCACAGCGGAACTCCGGTCTGCTAATGATTGGCAGTAGAGTTTTACATGCTGGCTTGCCGGGCCTAACGCATAACCTTCAACAAAGGAATGCCCATTCACGCATGTCGCCACACAGAAGACGCTCTAACTGAGAATCGAACGGGCAACGTCTAACTGTGAGTCGACAATGCTACCGCAGCACCACCACCGCAGTACTGAATTTTGGCATTTGCTGTCTCATAGAAAGTAACACCTTTATTTTATTAAAATACTTGTGTTGACATAAAATACACAATATACTACATACACAATATACTACAGAATTACATTTCACAGCCCTAGCTTCTGTTTTACATGAATTTCTTGTCATGTAGTTTACACAGGATAAATAAAATGCTACAGTTAACAACTTTATATTAACTACATTTATTTTCAGGCTATTCCTCTGTCTCTGAACATTCCTAAATATAGTACTTTTGCAATCTGTGGCTTCAGTAGTTTTATCATAAGAAATTGTGAGTGATAATGTAGGTATTAGGAGGGCATGTTCATACAGGGCTACACTAACATTACAGGATTGTTCACACTGTTTTAAGGTATTAGGAGGGTGTGTTCACACAGGGCTACACTAACATTACAGGATTGTTCACAATGTTTTAAGGTATTGGGAGGGTGTGTTCACACAGGGCTACACTAACATTAAAGGACTGTTCATACTGTTTTAAGGTATTAGGAGGGGTATTAGGAGGGCGTGTTCATACAGGACTACTCTCATATTACAGGATTATTTACACTGTTTTAAGGTATTAGGAGGGTGTGTTAATACATGGCTACACTAACATTACATGATTATTCGCACTATTTTAAGGCAGTATGTACTGTTGTAAAAAGCCATGCGATGTACAACCAGCATAAGTAGTATCTTGTTAAAATGTGTTTGCATGGTGTTTCTTAATAATCCAGAAATAGCAGTTAGGATTCCTGTTTTCACCCAGGCAGCCCAGGTTTGAATCCCATATGGTAATGTACCGCTCTTTTGTCTGCCACATAGCACAGAATACAACAGTTCATAGGTTCATAGGTAGGTACTAGGCTATTGGCCATAGGGCCTATATAAGCCTAGCTAAAAGGGTACGCTGGCTTTCACCACCCAAGAAAATTATTTTCCTGTGCCCCTGTCAAGCAGAGCCACAGAAAGGATCCTTGGGGTGAATTTCCTATTTCCCATTCAATCATCAAGATTTTTCTTGAAGAGTGCTAATGAGGAGCTCTGTTTGACATAGATAGGTAGCCTGTTCCAGAGTGTGGGAAGTCTCTGGGACAGCAGTCTATCCCTCCATCATGTTCTGTTTATTGTGGTGACAAGGTTTAGGTCCCTAGAGAATGTAGCTTGGAGGGATTGGTATTTCTTTAAGTGGAGCATGTCCAGCAGCTCTGGGTTTGACATAGCTTTGTATGTTAGGCAGAGATCACCTCTGAGTAGGCGATATGTGACAGAGAGTAAAGCTGGAGATTTTTGAGACTGACTGCGTAGGCATCATTTGAGGCCAGTTGGCCTCTTTGTGAGGCATTTCTGTGGTCTTTCCAGTTGTTGTAGATGTTTTGTGAGGTACATACCAAAAGGGGCATTGTACTCTATAATGGGTCTGAGTGATGCGTAGAGGGGAACAATGACCTCTTTTTTTCTCGATGAGAAACCTTTTGTGATGAGGTGTGCCATGTAGAAGGATTTCCTGACCACTGTGGCAATGTGATTATCAAAGGAGAGACTATTGTCCACCTGTGTCCCAAGGTCTCTTATCACACTTACTGTGTTAAGTAGACTACCGC
Source organism: Protopterus annectens (assembly GCF_019279795.1). Classification (NCBI taxonomy): domain Eukaryota; kingdom Metazoa; phylum Chordata; order Ceratodontiformes; family Protopteridae; genus Protopterus; species Protopterus annectens. Next base: position 766,020,835 of record NC_056749.1, read on the forward strand.
CTATGTGGTAGTTCATGGGTACAGAGTTTTTACCAAAGGGGATAACAATGCACTTTTTGGCATTGAGCTTGAGGCCATGGCTTTGACACCAGGCATCTGTTTCAGTGAGGCCCTTTTGTAGGATGTCCACATCATTAGGAGTTTCGATTATGGCTCCTAGTTTGCAGTCATCTGTGAACTTAGTTAGCCAAAGACCTTCTGTGTTAGCCTGTACTTCAGAGAAGTAGATACCAAACAGGAGAGGACCCAGGACTGAACCCTGTGGTACTCCTGTTGTCACTGGTCTGAAGTCTGATTTGGAGTCTGCTACTTTCACACTGTGGATTCTGTCAGTAAGCCAGTTGGCAACCCATCTTGTGACATAGGGATTTATACCTAGTTTAGTGAGTTTATCTATAATTCCAGAGTGGGGTATTGTGTTGAATGCCTTGGCGAGATCTAGATAGGCTGTGTGAACCACCTTACCCTCATCTATGGCTTTGGTGACTGCCTCAAAACAGTAAATCAGGTTTAGGAGACATGATCTGCTTTTTACAAACCCAATCTGTGTGAGGTCCAGAGTTTGGGGATCTCCAATGCCTTTGTTTACGAGTTCCATGATGATATGTTCCATGGCCTTGCAGACCAAGCTCATCAGGCTAATGGGGCGGTAGTTCCCGGGGTCTGTCATGACTCCCCCTTTGTGGAGTGGGATAACCATCATGGTGTGCCATTCAATGGGCACAAAGCCTGAGGTGAGGCTATGACTGAACATGGCACTTAGGTGGGGTGCCAGTTCATTTTGTAGTTCAAGTAGAAGGCAGCCTGGGATGCTGTCAGTTCCCATGGATGCTGTGTTCTTGGATTTGTAGAGTGAGGTTTTTACCTGTGCAGCCGTGATTACAAGAAGTTTGCATTCTTCTGGTATAGAGATGGGCCCTTTAGGGAGTAAGAGGGGGGCAAAGTTAGCACTGAACATATCTGCCAGGTTGTTGGCAATATCAGTTGGTTCTGTATATTCAGTGCCATTGTGCTGTAACTCAGAGCAGTTCTGAGTGTTGCCATTGAGATTCTTGACATAGCTATAGAATGCTTTGGGGTTGTCTTTAGAATCAGTGGCGATTTTGTTTTTAGAACTAGCTTTGGAGGATTTTATGAGGGATCTCAGCCTCTTACTGAGGATGACCAGGGAGTTCCTCCAATCATGAGATTTTACTTTTTTTTTGCAACAGTTTCTTCTGTTGTAGAGTTTGCTTATGGCAGAAGACCACCAGATTGGCTTCCTTTTTTGCAGGATAGCATCTTGGTTCTGTTAGGGATAGCACGATCCATGCACTCGTGTAAGTGCTTATAAAGTGCATTTGTGTAGGATTCAGCAGTCGTACCTCTATTGTCTATCTGCATGGGTGTCGTGAAGTTTGCCACTTCTGTCTTAAGATGTGTGAAGTTGGCTTTGGAGAAATTTTTTATGGTTGTTTCCCTAATGGGGGTTGGGTCGGGATGTGGATATCTAGGGTTATTAGCTTGTGGTCGGATCTGACCAACGAGGAATTGACCTCTGGTGTGGAACACTGGTTGCCCATGTTGGTGACGACCAGGTCTAGGATATTGCTGCCCCTGGTGGGGGTGTGGATAAGTTGATCCAAGGAGTTGGAATTTATGAATTCCAGAAAACGTTGAGCAAAAGAGTTGGTACATGAGTAGTTTTCCCAGTTCATAGTGGGGTAGTTGAAATCATCCGGATAAACAAAAAACGCCAGGTCAACCGATTGTGTCTGGACATGGGTCCCTTATGGAACCACTGTCTGAATATCTTACTTATTATTTAAAACCACTGCTCCGATTTATCAGAGCTAGGATCCAAGATACCACCCAGTTTCTGGAGATAATTAATGACACACAACTTGAACCACATTGGTTATTATGTACTCTGGACATCACCTCTCTCTATATACCAACATACCTCATTGGGCTGGCCTACAGGCTTTGGACTATTGGCTATCTAGATCTGGTCTTTATCGACCTGGATTTAATACCTTTCTGGTATGTTTGACCGAATATGTGTTGACCAGCAATGTTTTTTATTATAAAAATCAATGTTTCTGGCAATCTAAAGGAACAGCGATGGGTGCATCTTTTGCACCCATCTATGCCGATCTTTTTATGGCATATATAGAGGAGATCATGATTTATGACTCAAGTCACAACATTTATATGTGTGAGATGGACATCTGGCGTCGTTATTTGGATGATTGTTGGTTGGTGTGGAAGGCTGATGAGAGTTATCTTAAAGAGTTTCTTGACTACCTTAATGATAATATATGGGGAATAGAATTTAAAATGACCTCCCATAGATCCAGGATTTTATTCCTGGACGTGGAGGTGTTTAGGAATGAGGATAACACTTTATCCACTACCCTATTTAGAAAATTCCCTCAATATAACTCTTTATTACATGCTACCAGCTTCCACCCACAACATATCATCCAAAATATACCCAAATCTCAATTTTTGAGAGCCAGAAGGATTTGTTCTAGCCAACAGTCCTATGTAACCATTAGAGATGATCTCACCCGTAGATTTATTGAGAGAGGTTATCGTCCAGGTACAGTTCATATGGCTAAAAATTGGGCTTCTAATTTTGATCGACAGGATTTGCTTTGTTATAAAGATAAACATCAGGACATTATCCAACAGCCCATACGGCTGGTCACTACTTATGGACGCAATTCTAGGGGTTTCATGAATATTGTAAATAGACATTGGAATATTTTGAGGGCAGATGAGAAACTTAAATCTTTTCTTGGAGATAGATGTTCCTTTTCATTTAGAAGGGGACGCACGGTAGGCTCCATGTTAAGTCACTGTAAAAAAACCTCTTCTGAACCGATTCGTCATACTCAGTTATCCCTTACAGGAGGACCAGTTCTGGGATGTTTTCCCTGTGGTCACTGTTCATATTGTGTACGTGTTTTGAAGACCTGTGAATTTAGTAGCAAAAACACTTCTGAGATTTTTGACATCAAGTTTTGGGATAACTGCAGCACCGAATGGGTTATCTATTTGGTGACTTGCAGTTGCTCTGCTTTTTATGTGGGCCAAACCTCTAGGGCTTTTCGCCTTAGAATTGGGGAACATCTAAGTGATATTAAGAACAAACGTCATAATAATGCTTTATATAGACATTGTTTAAAACACACATCAGCTATTTTCAATTTTGTCATTACTGACTGTATTAAAGGTACATGTAGAGAGAAACATAAATGGCATGAAATACTCAATTTTAAGGAAAGAAAGTGGATTGTAAAACTTGGAGCCCTATTTGCGCCTGGTCTTAATGACCAATTTTGAATCTGATCTTGCTTGTTTTCATTGGTTCTCACTAATGCATTTACTGTGTATATATACACCTTGGGTTTATTTGCCTTGACTTTTTGATATCCACTGAAGAAGGCTTTGTGTTTGCCGAAACTGGTTTGGATAACTGTTTGGCAGGGTTTTTTTTACCCTATGTGATTAAATAAATCATTTAAAGTTGGCTGTTTCCATCACTTGCTGGCGTTTTTTGTTTATCTGGATGTTTCTTATTCAGCCGTGCAAGGGTCTCACATGCAGTTCTTTTTGGACTGGTAGTTGAAATCACCCATTATTAGGGTGTTGGGTTGTACCCTAATATTTTCCAGTGTATCAAGAAAAGAGGAGTGAGAATCCTGGGGTATGGTGGGGGGGTTGTAGCAAGCTACAATCTGGATTGCGGTCTTGCCCAGAGTTAGTTGAACTTGGATAACCCCGGATGCATTATGCTGAGCAACTAGCTATGAGGTGTGGATATCCTTAATGAATATGAACTGGGTTAGGTGGCCGAAAGGTGTGGTATGAATTATAGTCTGGTAATGCAGGAGTGTTCTCTGGAGCTTTGAACCAGGTCTCTGTCACTGCACAGATGTATATGTTCTCCATTTTAAGGACTGCCTCAAGTGAGTGCATTTTGAGGTTTAGACTTTTAGCAATGAGTAGCATTACCCTCAGATTTTGCTTGCATGTACCTGCTATGGTGGTGAATTTGTCATTTGAACCTTGCCTAAAAAAGGCACTATAGGGTTGGAAAGAGCCTTTGCCAGTATCCGGAATCCCAAGGGTGACAGGTGCAGTCCAACTTGTTAATAAACTGCTTCCTGTTTCAAGGGCTCAAGGTTTGAATCTTTCCAACTTCATTTGCCTGCTATGTGACCTTCAGCAGGTCACTTAACCAGTTAGTGCTTTGGGGCAACTGGGATTTCGGCTATTCTCTTTAATGGTTTCCTGATTACATGCCTAGTAACTACCTATAAAAACAAGAGCAGGTGGATACGATAACATTCAAACTAGTAGGATACTGTGCAAAAGTATACATGCTGTATATATAACAGATAAGTGGTGGTACACACAGAAACGTTTACTAGGAGAGAGAGCAAATAATTAAGAAAGTATTTCTTCATATATTGGACTTTGTTTATAATTAATTATAAAGAGAACCATCAAAAATGTGTGTGCATGTGCATATGTATGTACACAAGAAAGAGAGGTAATTTTTCATAAACACACATACCATCAGGTGTATATGACAGAGAAATTATTTTGTGGCAACTATGTAAAATCGTGATTCAGAAATGAACACACTGCTAAGGTGATGTTAATTTACTTAACTAATTGATAGGAAAAGGGGTTTGATTCTCCTGCTAACTTTTAAATTTCTATCAGGTTTATTATGTAAAGTGCTATGAATGATGCTGTTTTTGAAGAAACTTTCTTAAAAGAAATCTAAACATGTTGCAGTAAGTCAAAGGCCATCTCTATAAGCAATGAATATTTTTAGGATTTACAACAAATAATTCCATCTCCCTATGTTGAGATGGGAATCACTGAAAATATCTGAAAGTAATAAAAGCATACCATAATATACTACTAAATCATATCCCATTACGTCAAAGCTCAGGCTTAACACACGATCTCTGTCACTCACTTTGATATCTATGTCACTCACTTTTTCTTTATGTGTGTGTATATATATATATATATATATATATATATATATAAATATATGTATATATATATATATATATATATATATATATATATATATATATATTATATAGATAAATAAAATGCCAACATGTTTTATTATAACTACAATTACAACATTTCAAGATAACATACACTACAATCATCTGGGGTTTTCCCAAATTTAAGTTTCAACTTACAAATTGTTACTACAAAATAATTGGATTGTTAGTTGCAGCATGTAGAATAGGTAATAAATTAAGAAGAAAATGTAGGTGACCATGGTTACCATTGTCTGTTGCATATTTTGTTTGATAATTTATGAATAAATGCTGTTGATATGTCAGAAAGAAAAAATAAACTATCAAAATGTTATTTCCAGGTATGATATCTTCTAGGAGTTTTATTATTATCATTTTATGTTGAATAAACTTCCTCTTTAAGACTGTAATCCTCGTGTGACTGATAGTCTATTACTTGTAACATATGGTTTCCCTAGCTGGTCCCCTGCATGGAATGTGTGTATAAAAGAGAAATCAATAGATTCATTAAAGGTATTTATATGTTTTCTTGCACACTTAATCACTCATAAAAAAGTGCCAGTGGTGCAACAGGGAGCACACTTCCCTTTGGTGCAGAAGACTGTTGGTTCTATTCCCACACATGGTAGATGGGTTGCTTATTCTACAGTGCAGTATAAAGGGATGATGCACATCTGAGTGTGTTGTCCTTTGGATCTGATGTTAAACCAATGTCCATCTGCTTGAGATGATGCTAGTTTAAGTGGATCTAAAAGATCCCATGTCACCTCTAGAAAGCACAGTGGGGAGTTCACAGTTTTAACCAGCAAGTGTTAGCGTCTCTAACACAAAAAAAAGCTTCCAAGGATGAGCCACCAGTTTACTTGGTGGCTTCTTAAGCAAAACCCCTTTCAAGAACATTTTGACACAATCCTGCCTTGAAAGAGGAGGATCTCTGGGAAGACATGCTGAAATGGCAGATAAAATGAATATTGATAGAGGAATAAGAAAGGCCATATGATATTAACTCACAAATAAAAAACAGACTTACCATCCCTGATTGGCTGCTGACTATGTTGTTGGCTGCTGACTATGTTGTTGGCACCATCTGGAAAACCATTTCCATTTGCTCTAATATATGATTTTTTGGTAGCAGGCATTCTTGCCTCCATTAGTACCTGCTGCACATGCTCAGTAAACAGGTGCTTAAAAGGAATTATGCCCTTATCATCCAGGCAGTCAATTGAAAATGATTGCAGTTGGAGTGCATCAAACACCCCTATTCTTATGTGAGTAGATGCAGTCTGTGAGGAAGCTTGTGGCAATTGTCCCTGGCCATTTCCAAAAGAAGGGAGAAACCACAGTTGCATAGGACAGAGGTGAGTTACCACAATGAACTTGGGGAATTCCTTATGAATCATCAGAAGTATTCTGGATATGAGTAGAAAGAGTGGAAAATCAAATAGAAACATTCCTGTCCAAACAAAAGAAAAGGCATCTGTCTTCCATGTCTTCTTGCACAGAAATCTGGAACACAAGTTTCCAGTTGATTGCTCAGAGAGGAGGCAAAGAGGTCTACTTGAGGAACTGCCCACAGATGGATCTAATCTTGGATGACACCCTGATCTAGTTGCCAATGCAGAGGTTCTTGTCTGGTTCTGCTCAGCTTGTCTGTCATGCAGTTTTGCACTGATGGCAAGTAGGATGCCTGCAGAGTGAGATTATGCTTTGAAGCTTCATCTTGAGCTAACATGGCTAGTCTGCAAAGGGGGTATGACCTGGTTCCCTATTGCTTGTTGATATACCACAAGACTGTGTTTTTTTCTGAAACCACTTAGAAGAGGTCCCATCTGTTCTTGGTGTCTCACACCCTGCACTTTTATCACTCCTTTAACAGCTCCCCAAGCACAGTCCAAAGTGCCAGTCATGACTGACAGCTTTGATGCAAAGAAGGAGAAGCGAAGGCCTCAATTTAAGGATAGCTGTTGTCTCCACCAAATGATTTCTCTTATGACAAACCACAGCACTGGGATTTGAAAATATAAAGGGGTGATGCTTGGACCAAAGAGATTTCAAATACAACTCTTTCTCCTGTGGAGTCTTGCTAGGGGTATCAAGAGAATCATAGATTCTATGATATCCAAAATCTGAGTTGAAAACCTTAAAAACAGATCTAAATAAGGATCTATTTTTTTCCTGTGGAAGAAAAACTCTTTAAACTGAGGCATCTAGTTGACATCTCAGGAGAACAATCCTGTGTGAGGGACTCAAATAAAGACTTTTGACTTTTCTCTTGGAATCCCAGCTCATTTAAGAGATCTCTCACCCAATAGATAGATTCCTGCCACCTTGAAAAAGACTGTGCAAAGATGAGCAAGTCACCTAAATATGGAAAAAATGTGGACACCCTGTAGTCCACAGTGAGTTATAACTGGAGCTGGACACTTGGCGAACTCTATTGTTGCTGGGGACAGTCCATAGGTTAAGGTAGTGAACTGATAATATGATCCAGACACACAAACCTTAAGACACATCTGAAGTCTGGATGAACAGGGATGTAATGATAAACATAAGTCTTTTGTTACCAGGAAACATGAAAGAGCAAGAAGAGGTAACAGGTTGTGAAGTGAGATAATTTTTGAATTAGGGCACTATCACAGACAGGTTTAGAGAAGAAAGATCCAGAATTGGTCTCCAAGTATTTTCTTTCTTTGGCACTAGGAACATCCTTGAATAATAACGCTTTCTCACTTGGGAATGAGGAATTGGTGCTATCAGTCATTGGCTCAGCATGTGATGAAGAGAAGGTGTAAACAAAAGATTCTGATCTGGAGGATGAAGAATGACCACATGGAAAGGATGAATTTACTTCCACTACCATCTGTAATATCGATGAATGATATTCAGAACCTATTTGCCTGAAACAATCTGCTGCCAAACAGTAAAAAAGGAGATTAAATCTTTCTGGAAGAAAGGGGGGGGGGCAGGGTGGCAGTGGGTCACAAGATCTCTTGAACAGTCAGTCAGACATATTGGACTGTCCTTGGTTTGGGAAGGTTAGATACTTCTTTTTAGAAATCCCTTGCAGTTTCTTCTTAAACATATGTTTACTTGAATTCTGTTGAGACTCTATTTCATTTTCTGCCAAAAATGGAAGATGAGAAAGAAAGTCCCTTGAACAATTTGGAAAAGGAGAGATGAATATTTTTAGACATTCCCTGGAACAGCTTGCCCTTTTCATATCACTTGTTGGTCATCTCTGCAGCAGAGAGGCCAAACAGTAAATCTCTATCCAAGGGGAATATTTGAAATGTCATTTTAACATCATCTGGAAGGTTCTAAGAATGCAGCTTTTCAGACCTCCTTAAAACAGTACCAGTGGCCATATTCCTGGAAGAAATATCAACACAGACATGCAATACACTGCAGATAATGAGTACTGACCTGAAAAAAAGAAGAAACTATGTTATTTAAAGTAGCTTCTTCCTCAAAAAGAAGAAACAACAGGTAAAACATTCCTCATGTTTTAACAATGTGTCAGAACGAGCTTTAACATATGAAACTTACACAAAATTCTGAAAACCAAAGCTGCAGTAATATGCACTTTTTCCCCATACAAATCGATAATATTCCCATCATGATCAGAAAGAGTAGGATTGTTATTAACTAAGTGTTTAGCAGTAATGCAACCAACTATAGTGGGACAGTTTGGGAATAGTGCAAAAAATGAAAAGACAGGAATTTTACACATCCTATCTGCCTTTTTATGGGTAGCTGACTGACTAACAGGAACATCCTCTAAAGCTGAAAGAACAGTAGGAAGGAGTATAGGTTCTGGAACATCCTTCTGCAAAGCTCATAGTATTTTCTGAGTGATTGAGTAACTTCAGTGTTCTTCCACTGAAAACACTGACACATTCTAGCAATAGTCTCAAAGAACACACACGCTGAGTCTGAATGAGAAATCTGAGGAAAAAATGTGAGTCTGTCCCTGCATCTTCCCCTTCAGATTCAGACTCTTGAATTTCTTTCAGGAAAAGAGGAATCCCTGTTTCTTTTACCAGAATCTACTTTACAGAAAGGATCAACAGTGGCGGATCCAGGAATCTGTAAAAGAGGGGCACAGACAATCAATGTTTTCTGGTCAATGATTTGAGTGTTGACTATTTGTGCAGACAGAATCATGACACAGACCTCTTCAAAGGGCATACCTAATTCTACACTAATGCAGCCCTTATTTAGGACTCCACCAGAAGCTTAGATTGGCAATGAACTGCTGTGATCTCCAGAGTCCCCACTAGCAACACAGTGATGGTCTTGCCTCTAGCATGTCCCCCACAACCTCACTCCTAAAGAGAAGCCAGCAGGAACCTTAAGCCACTAACTGAACAGGAGTCAGCTGGGATGTACTTGGAACTTTATCCCACTGACCCAGTGGAACTGGCACACAATGGAACATTTTAATGGGAGAGATTATGATGGTGCAAAAATAAATACAGTCAGGGGGGACTGTGGCTTTACGTAACACACACAATCGGGCATAGGTCACCCTTCTGTTTTTCTGTATTTTGCTAAAATAATGTTATGTAAATGTGATTACAATAAACAATTTACAACTAATTTTACTTGTTCATTAAATATTCAGCACACAGATACCGTACAGTACAGCACCATTCAATAAAGATGTGTGAACAACAACCTACAGAACATGTCAAACACTACCCAGCAGAGTGATGCCACCCTGCTCAAATCCACTGCAACCTGCAACCAGAAAACAACAGAGTCAACAGACATACACACATACACACACACAGTGGAATCAATTCAACATGAAACAGCATTTTAGGTGATTGCAGAATTGTAATAAAAATTAAATGGAGTGTCTTCCCTTGTTAAGAGTTTCCATCTGCACACTTGATAATGTGCTTCACATCACAAGTGTCAGTAGTACATCACACACACACACACACACACACACACACACACACACACACACACACACACACACACACATACACGATCAAGGGTAGCAGACATTCGTCTGAACCCTAATGCCGTTCACCTGACCATAAAACTGGGAGGGCTACATGAGTCGTGTCCTCTTCCTTCTCAGTAGACAGAAACACACTGCCCAGTTCAGCTACCTTGCCTTCTCCTCTCGCATGTGATTGTCACTGCAAGTGCAACACAGCAGCATCAACCTCACCCACCCGTAGCTGGGTGAGTTAGCAAATCAGCAGCAGAAATAACAGGGACTCTGCTAGTGCAGCAGCTGTACCGTGTTAGTACCTTATCACATTCCTAGACCCAACTCCTTCAGTTTTGCATCAGCACCCACTTTTTGAAGAATAAGTATAAAACTTTAATATCATGCATTACTGGCTTCAGACTTGCAAGTTTGACTCAAACTCACCTTAAACTTTCTGAAGTTAAGCCACCATCAACCACTCATGCTAATGAATCTAACAAAGTTACTTATTAGAAGAATGTTGGGTGTCTATATGTACTGTGTGCAGCAGCTTAACAGACTCACACACCTTTCTTTTGTATACTATATAAAAGACACTAATTCTACATACATACATACACACATTTTATATCTATTATATATATATATATATATATATATATGTATACACACATACATATATTACATATCAAAAGAGTGAGAAAGATAGGGAAAATACATATATTTATACATGTTGTATAACAGATTGTAATGCTTCTGTCTTATTAAACAAACCTCAATCCACTAAAACAAATGTGGAGATGCAAAATGAATTAGAGAATAGAATTCAGATATTTAACGTCAAGACACCACACTTATTGAGTAAAATAATTTGAATTTGCCTGCACAGTTTTTCTTCCTTATGTTAGTCAAAAAGCTTTCCTTCATCCAGCAAGCCACCTCTGAAATGTTAAAAGTTACAATGAATAATACGTCCTACTGGAGCGATCTTTCATGTGTTTTTTTTTTATTTAACCACTGAACCTCAATGAGTAACAATAACAAGGAAAAAAATAAAGTTGTGCACAACACTTTTCAAGCCACCATAAACATTTAACTATTTCCTACTCAATTCAGTTTTTCAAACTTACTAAATTGTGCAACAAAGACCATGACTTGCTTTAAGCAAAAGGCTACTTGCATTTGGTACTAAACTGAGAGGTTAACATTTTTTGATTTCCAATCTTTCATGAAAGCATACACATTTTGAAATCATTACCTCTCATTTTCTTCTAAAACTGTCTTTAGGTTCAGTGAACAATAAGGAAGTCATGAAAGAAGAGATCCTCGGTGGAAGGCTCCCTCTGACACTTTTAGGTTCTTAAAGTCTATACCGGTAGGGCTAACAAAATCTATAAAAGTTAATGGAGTTGATCCCAGCTTTACTGCTTTTGGCATTTCTCTCGAAACGGCAGCTGCCTTGCGTGGAATATACCATGTAAAAACAAATGCAGGCGTGATAGGCTGTTAATATAGTTTGGCTTATGTCTGAAGGCAGCTTAGTCTCAAAATACCCCTATATTCCTACAGACTACATGGCTCATTCCATTTGAACAGAGAAGTACCATGGCAACCAGAAGGGAAGAAATAGGGGCTGCCTAGCATGTGTGTGGAAATTTAGGATAAAAAGTACATTCACTCATAGATTTGTGCTTCAGTCAGACTAAAAACACTGCAGTAAAAAAATATAATTCTAACTCAGGAAAGCACAGAAAATCGGGACAGTTGAGAGCTACTGTCTCTTTCTCTGTCTCTTATAAACACCCGTATTCAACCAATTACAGTTATTTTGCAGCCTGATAGTGTAACATCTCAGATGTTTTACTGTCACCAAATGCATTTTTCCTTTTAAAAATCCAGCATGGACAAAATCAAGTAAATAGAATTGTTCCTTAAATCACTGATTATTTATGCATGGAAGAATGACCTTTATTTGTCTTTGCTCGCAAGACTGAAGAACAAATAATACATTTGGTCAGAATCAAACATCTAAATAATAAAATTTTGTTGCATGTCATATCTGTTTTTATATACACATAAATACAGCTGTTGATTGTGCGGTTTACAATCACATAGTCGATCGCACTGTGTGCGATCAACATATGTGTGCAAATCAGGTAGCAGAACCATTAGTGCTAGTACTATATTGTCGAACCTTACAATAGTGAACAGCCGCTATAGCAAGGTTTGACAATGTAGTGCAGATCGCACTATAGTGGGGATTTGAAAATGCACCCTTTCCTCAGTGTAGTGCAATCTCAGAGTTTGTATATATACTTGGGGGGGTGGGGGCACTGCCCCCCACATGAGGGGTGCAGGGGGTCTTGCCCCACTGCAAAACATGTTAAAATAGGTTTAGCGGTTAAGAGAATTTCAGTGAAGTTGAAATGTTTGACATTCAACTTCACTGAAATGCTCAGTTCGGTATTTACTGTTGTCAGTAGTGTGATTTCAGAACATTTCCTTCGGATATATGCTCTTTTGGGCACAGTAGTGTTGAAAATGTGATAGTAAACCGATTATGCAGATCATTAAATGCAGTTCTGGCTCCACCTATATAAAAGCTAGTAAATGCCGAGAAAGCGCAAATAAGAGGGTAGGTCATTACATTCTTTCATTCTGTGTTTTATTATACAAAGGGTGAATACCTTATGTTGAGTGACATATTTTAATTGCTCAGATGGTCTCAGACAAGCTATCTTTATGTGCCTTTCTTTTTGCATAATAAATGCAGGTGACAGTTTCTGCCATGAATGCTTACTGCAGAATTAACATTTGCAAACCTGCTCACTGTTATGACAAAGAGTACCAACTTGGAGTAAATCTAGTTTCCTGACAGTGATTAAAAAAATACCCATTGACAAACCATAGCTACTCACTGTACTGTCAGCTCTGTAGCCAAACCATACACTTCTAAGTTTCTGAGCTTTCTGTTTGGTCCCATCTGCCTGGATCTTGACAATGAATGACAGAGCACCACGGAGGTTTGAGACTCTGTCAATCACTGTATACTTTGTAAGTGGGACCAAGCCGAAAGTTCCGAAATTAAATATCTGTTTCCATTAGCTGCTTAGTGTAATGTTGGGAAAGAAAAGTTTGCATATGTGGTAGGTACCAACCAGAAAAAAAATGTCTAAGCAGTGCCCTTAACCAGATGTTGACAGCATGTGGACCACTTTTAGACAGAGTAAAAAGTACAATAAAAAGAGTTCAAGAAAAGCAGCTGAACACTGAGTAATCAGAACACAAACATGCCGATTATTTTAGTTACTATTACTAGACTGAGTCTATATGGGGACATGTAAAAAGCACCAATTTACATACTCTCATCTAACAAATAAATTAATGTTTTTAACAAAAAATAGAGGATTATGCCAGCCCCTCCTATGCAATAATATAAAGAAGTTCATTCAAGGAACGTAAATTTGTTTTTGTTAACAATCACACCTCTCAACTTTCCATCTCCAAAATGAGGGACATTTCATCTCATAATGTGGAACAAATGGGCAAAATGTGGAACACTTACTAACGGCTTACTAATAACTTCAACTAAGAAGCTCATAGGATGGCTAAAATATGTTATTTTTACTTATAAAACATTCTCTTGATGAAGTAATATGATTCAGTTCTCTTTATCATGATTATCAGTTAAAAAATCCCTAACACTGAATGTGTGACACATGCTTTCAATGTGGAACTTCGAGGAACATGGACTTTTTAAGGCCCCAAATGAGGAACATTCCTCGTATTGAGGTACACTTGAGAGGTATGTTAACAATGTACGAGCCGTACCTCTCAACTGGTAAGATTTTCACAAATCTTTCACAGACTCAAATATGTTGTTACGTAATAACTTCAGTCCTAAGTCATTCGCCAGAAAAAAAACACAAATTTTATGAATAACAGACCAAAAATATGAAGCAAAAATCTGGTCACTTTGCAAAGTATGTAAACAAGCACAGTGACTTTCTTTAATGATAAATGATCATTTTATGGTAATATACATTAACAACTACATATATATTTGCTAATTAGACTGAATCCATATTAAATAAAGTAACATATATGTAAGACAGGTGCAGAAAAGATTCAGTGAAAAAGTACAGTACAGCGCCAAACGGGGGACACTCACAACTGTACCACTTTGGTGGGATTACTTCAAGTCTTGGTTAAGGAAAAAATAAGTTATGGCTTACCATAACGTTCCATCGGTGTTGTTGATCTTCGTTCATTCATTACTAATGGATTATCGGTTCCATTCTCAGAAGTGAGCTGGCCTAATACCAAACTTGCATCAGCCAAAAATTATCAAGCTAATATCCTATCCAGAATGCTCTACTCCCTGTTACCTCAGATCAAATTTGCAAGTTGATAGACACAAGTAGAGGCGACCTCTGGTCATAACCGACCTACAATAAAGGCATATATGAGATAAACCAGGAACCTCCGAAGGGGGACGGAGGGTGGGAAGTAATGAATGAACGAAGATCAACAACACAGATGGAACGTTATGGTAAGACATAACTTCTTAATCTGATGTTGTTAATCTGCGTTCATTCCTTACTGATGGGACAGAGTTCCCAGCTACCTGTAACCCTGAGTGGCCCTCATGGAAGGACATTCCTGAGCACCATGGAGCCAAAAGAATCTCTACCTCTGGAGGCCAAATCCAATTTGTAATGAAGAATAAAGGTATGAGGTTTGACCCAAGTCGCAGCTGAGCAAATATCATTGAGGGAAGCCTTAGCATGGAAAGCTGCAGAAGTTGCCATAGATCTTGTAGAATGTGCTTTCACTCTGTGAGGCAAGGTGATATTGTTCTTGTTGTAGATAAAGGTAATGCAGTTTCTTAACCATGAAGCCAATGTAACTTTTGAAACAGGATGGCCTAGTCTTGGTCCAGAAAAGGCCAGAAAAAGTTGGTCTGAATTATGGGTAGAATTTGTTCTGGCCAGACAAAATTGTATTTTGCTATGAACATCCAGGGAGTGCAGGCAATACTCTCCCTTGTTAGAGTAGTTAGGAAAAAATACTGGGAGGTCAGTAGACTGGCTGATAGACCCCTCTGACACCACTTTTGGTAAAAAGGAGGAGTTAGTTCTCAGTGATACTCTATCCTTATGGAAGATAAGGGAGAGATGTTTGATGCATAAGGCTTGAAATTCTGACAAGCGTCTGGCCGATGTGATTGCAACCAGAAACAAAGTTTTCCAAGAGAGGTACTTTAAATAACATGAAGATGCAGGTTCAAAATGGGGAGCTGTTAGGGCTTGTAGAACCAAGGCCAAATCCCAAGGTTGTACTGTTCTCTAAAGGGAGGTTTTAGGTGAAGAACACCCTTAAAGAAAGTCTTACAGAGTCTATGTGACATGAGTGAAGAATCCTGAAAACCAATGTGGAAATTTGAAATGGCAGCTAAATGAACACGAATAGTAGAAGCTGACACCCCAGACTGGAAAAGATGTGATAAGTAATCTAAAACCACTGAAACTGGGGCTGACAAGGGGTCTAATTGTTTATTCACTGCCCATAATGAAAACCTTTCCCATTTACTGAGATAGATTAATCTGGTGGATGATTTATGAGAATATTGCGCACCAGGGATGAAAGGTTACCTTGCCTGGCATCATAGGAAGTGGAGAAATCAAGCTGTCAGCTTCAAGGTTGTTAAATTGGGGTGAGTCAGACCCTGCTTATGGGAGATCAATGTTGGGGGATGGATTGAGGATCCATGGTCGATCTAGCAGGTGAGGCCAGAGGAAGGGGAACCAGACTTGTCGAGGCCAAAATGGAGCAATGAGGATCACTTTGCTTTTCAACTGCCATGCTTTCTTCAGAAATTGGGAGATGGGGGGAGAGGAGGATAAGCATAAAGTAGATGCGAGGGCCAAGCGTGGACTAGAGCATCTCTTGGTTACAGTCCCCGAGGGGGAATCAGGGCAAAATGGTTGCTGCACTTGTAGTTGGTTGGGGAGGCAAATAGGTCACAACAAGGCTGGCCCCAGTGGTTGAAAATTTTTTCCGCTATCACAGGATTGAGGGCCCACTCATCAGGTTGTAGAATGCACCTGTTCAACTTGTCCGCTATCATGTTGGAGCTCCCAGGAATGTGCGTTACAATTAGAAAGCGGTTGGAAGCTATCGCCCATTGCCATATTCTCAAGGCCTCTCAGCATAACAGCTAAGATCTGGTGCCCCCCTTGCTTGTTGATGTACCAGACCACTGACATATTGTCTGACTAGATCGCAATAGTCCCTGACAGATGAATGCAATGGA